>NC_056748.1:581009277-581024277 GCF_019279795.1 Protopterus annectens | reverse complement strand
TTGGGTATCTGAAAAGCTGGCAGTCCTGGCATGTTCTAGGGGTGGTCAAAATATGTCAAAACTTCATGAACTCGACAGCTACATGTTATTTATATTTTATCTATTTACTTACCATGCCTAATAAATATCTACATTTTGGACCCACTTTTCTAAGTTATTTAATCTAATTTGAAAAACCGTAACTTCGTCTTGGTCCCTGGCTCAGTGGATTTAGCCAGATGGTGCTGGCTGCTAACTCGTAAATGATCATTTATATTTAATCTAAGGTTTGAATATTACAGATTTAGTTCCATTTTATTATTACCCTGCTTGTTTCTACGAGCGTACAACACAACATATTTTTTTGCTGATGCTGTGCAAATTTTGCGAATGACCAAGAAAAAAAAAAATAGCCAGTAAAAGGTGAAACATTTCCCGAGTCATTGTTTTGGATTTAGATTTGTTACAGAAAGAACTGGAGCCCATTTCTACTATGTGGACTGTTGAGGATTATCCAAGAGCACATCCTGCTATATACACCTTTTATCAGTTTATTTCCCCATGCAAGGTGATTTTATCCATTTTGAGCAGACATTGACCGTGTAATGTATCTAGTCGTACCGCTGCCCGCAGGCTTTAATAAGGTACGCATGGCCTTTTTAATGAAAATGACAGAATAATTAGACGAAGTGGACACTTGCAAAGAGACCAGAGCGTTTATACTACCTTATTTATTTCAGTTAGTTGCACACAACATAACCCATTCATTTCATGTTCTGCAGCCGACCTGAATTGATGCCCTCTTTTTATTTTCTCATATTTTTCAGGTTAAATATTTTCAGAAGTTGCAGACATAATGAATTGCGAGCTTTTATTATAGGATTTTATTGTCCATTCAGCCGTTATTTGACAGCTTAATGACTGATGAAACTCTGAAATGAGCAACAGCAGCTGATTTGACAATCAGTCTTAAAGTCCACTTATTTCCTGATAACATTATTTAAGTTATATCTGGAAGACTCAAAAAAAATAAAATATAAAAAAAAAAACAATTTAATACAACACAAGTTTAAAATGCAAGTAGTGTCCACAGCAATAACACTGCACACTAAGAACCTGTACTGCCGTACATAATGTGTTTAAGGGTAGGGATGATTTATGCCCAACGCATGCGATAACGGAAATGTAGCATTTAAAGTACAGCATATGGTATACAATTTCGATTTGCATAACACATTTTAAAGTACGATTCTTTGTTGCAAGCGCAGCCCGAGTCGATGGAAAGGTTTTATTTAGCAAGCAGACTATGGTTTTGCAGCATTTATATTCAGTCTTTGCATATTCCAGTAGTACGTACGTCTTATGTCCAGATGTTATCTATGGCATCTAGACTAGGGATTCTGTTGTTGACAAAGAGAACTGCGTGTGTGTAAGTAAACGCGCACACGTGAGTGGGAAAGTATTGTAGCAGTCTTCTACTGAAGGCGAGCGCACCTACGGGCTCCACACCATCTGTTAGACCCAATGCTTAAAAACTACTCAACCGTACTCCCAGACATTGCCGTTTTACCAATGAAAAACATTGTTAGCAGCTTAAAAATAAACAACAGATTGGCCATTAGCACTTCCATTCCAAATATCTAATAACCATATTGCTGTGCAAACCCAGTGCGACACTGGGGCAACCAGACACCGAAATGCCCGATAGGCAGCCCTGGCTATAGTTTAGAAGTTTTAAAAAAGCTCCGATGGTGTTTAGTAATAGCCCCATGCATGCTGCATGTATGCAGCTTCATTCTTTGAGCCAGGTTTTGGACATTACGACCATTCCAGCAGTACAGCTCTTTGGCATGTTAAACACAAATGACCACTGCGCATTGGAAGGTATTCCTACACAATGCTCAGATTCGAGTACAGTAAACTTTCATTAACGCGGGGATATTATTAGTAATGTTATTTGTTTTTAATACTGATGACGATAATAATACTAATACTACTACTACTAATAATAAAGGCAAATGTACCTTTTGGGATTGACGCATGACTCAGAAATTGCTTTCAGTTCTGTTGTTGTTGTTTAGACTACACAGGACTGGGGCTGACAGTAAGATCTTTTTGTAATAAATCATTGCTTATTCCGTACAGAAACGCTGGTTTTAAAGTTTATTCCTTTTCGTAGTGTACCTTAATCCAGGATATCCCAAAGGTACAAACAAATATACATTTCCGTAACAGGGCGGAAGTCTTGCCATACAAACTATCATGTGATTAGGTAGCAAGCATTTGGAGGCCACCTAGAAGTGTTGCTGGTAGCTTGCTGAGAACATTTCTTAACAGCTGACACATCTGGAACCGAATTATCAATTGATAATCCTGTTAGCCTTCTGTAAACCTTCTCTCACTAGATGCCATTTCGTACAGTTATACGGAGTCTGCATTAATGTATTTATTGCACCCTATGCCCAAACATAGAAGGTCGATGCAGCTGCAAAATGATCGGCATATCCTGTCCTTTAACTGCAAGAGTAAAATACAGTAAATGGAATCTTCGTGAAATTGTTTTACATTTCCACAACTGACACACTGGTTCAAGTTTTGATTGCTAATAGTATGTCATGGTGCAGTTGGAAAAGTGCATGTGGGGGGGGGGGGGGGTAAAAAGTTGATGCAACTTTGTTTTTTTTTTACTATAGTGCATAGGATAAAACAGACTGATGCCTGGCAAAATAATAACATGTAACTCTTTAAATCACTGATGATTGGATTTCTAAATTTCTTCTGCTCAGACAGGTTTATCTTTGTTTTACTGGGGTTGATTTAAACTTGCCTTTATTATTTTAACGACCTATTCACAACCTGCAAAATAAGCTTTGTTATTTTTCCTTGCATGTTTATGGCAGTTAGACCAGTGCTGCAGTTTTACTGTCTGTAATAATTCTGATTATTTTGTCAATTTAGGCTATTGTTTATGAAGGCCAAGACAAAAATCCCGAGATGTGCCGAGTTCTCTTGACACATGAAATAATGTGCAGGTAAGGGACAATAAAAAAAAAAGAAGGTGGTGGTGGCGGTGGGTGGGTGGTGGGTAAAATGTTAACATGAAAAAGTATAGTCATGTTTGCTGTCTGGGTTTAAATACTGATGAATTTACTGTAATATTTCTATTTCAACAAAGAACAGTGTGTATGTAGCATGGTTGTGTACCTATTCCCACATGTATATGCAAGGTCCCATCTTAATGAAAAACAAGAACCTGCTAGTTTAAGTTTTAAATGCCACTAATTATGTTAATGCTGCACATTAAAGGGGCAACCATACATATGCTGTAGGAAGTCACACCATACTTCTGTTGGCTTGGTGTTTTACTGGCAGTGAATAGTTTCAGGATTTTTTGGCATAGTTATTGTTTAGATTTTGGCATTCACGGTGCATGTAAAGTGTTCCTTCTGTAGAAAACAATTCACAGCTTTGCTTGAAATTATTTATGAACATTGATTGCTTTTATTATACTCAGACTGCCCATACTTTCCAGACTCAAGCCTCTTGTAATAATCAAGTGAAAGCTGTATAATTAAAAAAAAAAAAAAAAAAAAAAAAAACAGGGTGAAGAGAACTGCTTAGATTCACATAATTATAATAATTCTTGCTAGAAGAAACTTGGTGTTTTTTTTTACTGTAGGTTAAAACACTAACAGACTGTTCTGTGAGGCCCATATTAATAATATTCTGCTTGTAGGCCCCTAGCACATTCAAAGAGAGAAACAGTTCATAGCTGATACAACTGTCATTGCTGTTACTGGAGTCACATAGCACTTAGAATCATTTCATTATTTTCTGGTGACGAAACCACATCTTAAGATACGCAGTTATTTATAAAACAATGAAACTCTTTTGTACTTATTAAAGAGCTTCTGTACCTGAGAATTGAATTTTGATAGTGCCAGTTAACCTCTTCTCTAGAACTTTGATGCATTGTTCATATTGTTATTAGACACCCTTCATATCATCTGAGATTTGTGTCAGATGAGCAACTTTCCATTGGTTTTCTTTAACTACCACAACTGCTTCATCCCTACATCAAAAAAAAAAAAAATTGACTTTTTGTGTGGCATGTAAAATATAGTTGGAAGAAATAAGGAAGAGACTGTAGACTTCTAGGCTACAGTAACAGGCATCATACTCTAAGGGGCATACTCTTCCCTGCTATCATGCATGTTGCTTGATGCCATTTCCACACAGACATATTGTTACCACACTAATACACAAAAGCTGACTTTTCCTCATATCAGGTAATAAATATAAATTACAACCAATAAAGTGGAATTTCTTTATTATCCACTTCTGCATGTACTGCAATTAACAAAGAAAGTGCACAGATGTGATTTAAGCTGTAAGTGGAAGAATGTAGTCTTTCTTTAATCACTTTAGCTGTCAGCTTTAAAAGGCTTTATATACTTTGCCTACCATATGGTGTTAATTTACTCAATTTAGCCATGTATCCATTATACAAGTATGTTTTTTTTAAATTCGAGAAGCATAGCATTTTTGTTTAATTTCTGCTTTAATTAAAGTTTCAATAATGGTGCTAAGGTTGGCTTAAAGAGGAATGTGCTATGTTTATAAGTGATGGATGCATGCTTTGCCTCTTTTAATTAATAATCCATCAACAGACATTTTAACTGTGTGTTTCACTGTGCATTTCTACCACAGTGACAACTTCAACTTAAGAAAAAAAGTAGAGGTGAAAACTATAGGGAAAGTTGTTTTTCCTACCTCTTTCTTCATAATCAATGAAAAACAAAAGTGATTGACCCATAGTGCCTCTTAGACAATGTTGTCAAAATTGCAAATAATGGCAGCACTAATGAAATAAAGCTTCGTCAACATTTTTAATTAATTCATATGCATTAGAATTAGTTTAGATGCATTATATACCATCTCTTCCAACACACAAACACACACATACACACACACACACACACACACACACACACACACACACACACACACACACACACATACACACACACACACACACACACACACACACACACACACACACACACACACACACACACACATACACACACACACACACACACACACACACACACACACACGCGCGCACGCGCGCACACATATTTTGCAGTTTGGTCACTGCTAGTTTAATTTGCCAGTTTGGGATATTAGTTCATCATTTTATGTTTGCGGTAGGACCCAGAAATCATTGTTAAGAAATCAGCATTCTTTCTGTTTTATATACATAAACTATGAGTACACACACTAAAATGATTAACCCTTTTTTAGCCGTTGCTGTGACAAGAAGAGTTGTGGAAACAGAAATGAAACACCATCTGACCCAGTTATCATTGACAGGTAGGAATGATTTGATTATTTATTTATTTATGTTGTGTTGTGCGTTACTTTATATACAGTTCTAATATACTCTATAGACAAGTACAAAGTTTGTTTTGTGTGTTGTGTGATTTGTTGTCTTCTTGTGTTATTGTGCATAGGTGGGTTGACTTGGAAACCCGGTGTCTGACTCTGTGGGGATTCAGTAATTGCTTGCAAGTTGTCAAGGGAAACAGTTTTCATCTGCCTCTGCTTTCACCATGCAGAGTAGTTTATATGAGCAGGGCTTTGATGCTTAAATGCAAAAATTTATCATAAAGCACATAGTCCTAATTTGTTAACAAACATTTCAGTTTTATTTGTATCTGTTACTCTGGTTTTGGTGTAATGAAAGGCTCCAGTGTTCTAATTGCTCCTGATATATGTTTTTGAGTGTGTATATATGAGTTAGATTAGAAGCATTTTCTTAATATAATGTGCATGTTTTAGTTGCACTGATGAACAAAGATACATTTTTGTCATTTAAAACTCCATTTTAGACTGCATTTGTTTTCTGGCATTTATCATATGCATACGGGTACCTATAGCATTTGGGCATAATTTTCTTATTCTGTTTTATACTGTGCATCTTTTCCTATAACATATCTCGTCAAAACACAAAGATGCTCATGATGGGTATAAAATTTGTTTTAGTACTAGCAGAGGGAATATTGTTATACTGACTAGATTTGATACAGACAAAGTATTGCATTATTTGTTTAGAAATTGCTGCATTTTGGCAAATGTATGATGTTTCAGAATTAGAACATGATGAAGATTTCAGCAGCTTCTTCGTGGTGAGACTTTGCCACTGTTAATTACTACAATACATTTAAATTATGAACCTAACTGTCATGTGACCAGAAATATCTCTTTAAGAATATGCTGCCATCAAGTGAAATATGTACCACTAGAAGTAAGCAGTGGCAATGTTTGGCATACTAGGACGATTAGTTACTTAGCACAGAACGTAAGTGTTTGACAGAAAGGACATTGCGTTTATTAGTAATCTAGCAGGAATATCCATATCCAGTTGTTGCATTCACTCTGGGACTTTTCTAGATCATTGGATTCATGGTGTACATTTTGTAGACTTTGAAGTACAAATAGCTCAGCACAGCTGTGCTGGTTCTTAGTTTATTTTAAGCATCTAACCCTGTATAGTTAAATAAACATCAACAATAGCATAGGATTATTGTCTGCATTACAATAAGTCATAAATCCTGCTAGGGCTTATATAAGTAGAACGCTCGTTTTGGTGTTGATATTTGCATTTTTACACGTGAATAAGTGACTAAATATTTGCAAGCTGAATAAGTTCAAGCGCAATAATTATAAAATTAGATTTTCTGATTTTTAGGAGGGTGATGACTCATGTAGCAAATTAATTTGGTGTAGTTTGATGGTGTTAAGGTTGTATAATTTTAAGTAAATCACCTTTCACTTTTAAAAATATTGTACCTTATTTAGAAAATGTGTTGGAGTGGCATCTATTTATGTGGAAAATGTCATTGTGGATGTTTCACACAGGCTGTGCTAAAGGCATCTTCAGCTTGTAATATGCAGACGTTTCATAGCAAATAATTAATACTTTTTATAGGAGTGCTCTGTATATTCTGACTTTCTAGTAATGGTATGAAAAATCTCAACAAAAATTTGGTTAATGGCTTTTTCATACATATTTGAACATTTACAATCACAGACCATTTACAATTAGCATAAATACATCAAACAGCTTAATTGCTAATGTATAGTGTCCTGTTCTGCTTTTAGGTTTAAATATAACAGTTTTGCAAGAATGTAATTATCTATACATTAGAATTCTTAAGGCAATATTAGTAGTAACCTTTGGCAGGGAGCAATGTGGAAAGTTAAACGTAATCAAAGAGCATTGATGTTTTTTGTATTACTACTTGGAGAAAGCGTACTGTACAACTATCACTGCATACCATAAATATTCACAGATTCATTTATTTTCCATGTTTTGAGAAGTACAAATTATAGTAGCTTTGTAATAAACATCTCAGGAATCATTTTATTGAAAAGATAAGCAGTAAGCACAATCTGTTGTAAGAGACAGATAGAGTTTGGATTATTAGGTTATTATCATCAGTAATATGAGAAAACATTGTGCTCGATAAACCTCTAACATGGCATAAATAATTGTGTTGTAGTAAAGGACAGCCATTGTCTGAATTTAGGTTATTTACTATACAATTTGTGATCTCATATGTGTATAACTATGTGTCTGTATTTGCGTATGTGTGTGTGTGTGTGTGTGTGTGTGTGTGTGTGTGTGTGTGTGTGTGTGTGTGTGTGTGTGTGTGTGCGTATGTGAGTGCATACTTATGTGTATTTAAGTGGGTGTGTTGTATCTGCCTTCATATTTGTGTGTAGGTATGCTGTGCATACATGATGACATCAGATTACTGTACCATATTTTTATTGTAGTCTAGTTTTTGTGAGCAACAAAGAATGAACTAGTTCACACATTTTTAGCTCTGAAAGTTTAATTCTACAATCATTCCCCCAATGAATCATCATTGTAAGCACTTATATTTAATGGTCATTGGTACTCCAGAAGTGTTCTCTGTTGGATGGATTATTGTCAAGAATACTATTATGAGATTAATTAAAATAATTTATAATAATAATCTATTTTCATGAGCTAAAATTCCAAGAATTATACCCAGGATGGTTACATACAATTTTTTTTATTCTCTATAACCTTTAGATGCTGTAATGTATAAGTAAAATTAAAATGGATTATGAGTTTCAAATACACAGTAAAGCACACTGACAGAGTTACAGATAGTAAAATATAAAAATAAATACAAGTTATAGTGAATGCTTATTCTTGTCTAACATGCCAAATTCAGACAATTTTCTAATTTCCAGTATTTGGACAGTTCCAGTTTTGGTATTTCATGACCCCTCCCCCCCAATAAATAAATAAATAAATAAATAAATAAATAAATAAATAAATAAATAAAGAGGTCAGTACTTCTAATTATTGAAAAACAATAGAGAATATGGTCTAAACAGATGTTTTCATTTTGAACATATTCTGCAGTTTTGTAGTCTAACAAAAAAGTTTCGTCTTCATTATGTTCAAAATTTAAGTCTTCCCTTAATGTTTATAATCACCCATTTATTTCGCCAAGGCCTGCAGAAAACTTTCTTTTTTTTGTTCAAAGCCACTACTTGCTAGTAGAAATAAATGTTTTATATATTACACATTTCTCAACTTAAATTCATTTAATCCATACTGTAACAATTATTCTAAATATTCAGAATAATCAGCAGACACCTTACTATAGTAATGCAGCTGTCAGAATGATACAAACAATACGTTGGAGTAAAAACAACAAGGCATAGCCAGATGCTGCTGGTAGCAGTGATAGTGAGCATGCTATTATTTTCTTAATGTTTCTTCTCAAGAGACTTATAAAAGCAAATGTCAGTGTACCGTGATAACTTACAATGCCATGGCTTATTTCCTAAAGCATAATAATGTAAAATAAACTAAAGGATAAGCATAAAACAAGATCATGTGGTCACTAGTGTAGCACCAGAGATAAAATGACAAGGCAAATGTAAAATAACCAAAATTAAAAGAAGAAAATCCGTAGCTTCTTAATGTTATTACTAAGCTGAATGCAAGTGTCATTTTCATAGTAGAATAATGCTTTTTGGGAAAGAAAGAAAGAAAGAAAGAAAAAAAAACACATGTTTGCTATTAGGAACACCCATTGTCCGTACATCATACCTATGAACAGATAAATCTATTCCATCTTAACCATACATTCCAGTGGACATAAATGATTACAGGATACTGCTATAACAGCTAAACTAAAACCACACGATGGGCTAAAATAATTCTTCCATGCCATCACACTGTGTTTTATTACTGCTACGGAAATTCCTGGTAAGGTACATCCCCTTGACGTTTCCCTTCCTTATGTGGCTTGACTGTATATCCAACTGGTAAAAACTGAAAAGCCTGATTGTTTATGAAGACAGGGGAGGCAGGATTAGATTACAATCAAAACACTAAAAGGCATCTCACTGCTAAAAGCAATGGCAGCACACAGCCCAGAGCATGGCAAATCGACTCACAAACCATTACCATTAGCATGTTCTGCTGCGGTTTTCCAGATGGGCCTTTCCTAGTCAATAATGCTATTTGGCATCTCACTGGGCAATAACTGGCAAACATTCACAGATCTGGCATTTTCTATAACATTTAAGATGCTTCTAATTTCAAGTATATTCTGTTCTTTTTCAAAAAGTAGCATACACTCTTTATCACATTTTGATTTACAGTGTTTAAAATAATTATGATTTTTTTTAAAGAAAATATTTTTATTGTGTTTAGCAGATGCTACTAAAGTTCATTTGGCTAGGCGTGTAAAATATTTTCAAACTAATTTAAGGACAGATGTCTGTTGTAGTTAATATTTGTGCTGAAAAGGCACATATAGTTCAATCAGTGCTTTGCCTGTTTTTCTTTTTCTGATTGTTTCTAGCATGTTTATTTGTAGCCTAAGTACACAGTAACTCATGATGCACAGTAGCATGTAAGAAGTCATTTTCTCCATTAATACCTGCAATATGTATTGTTGGTGTACCAGCAGTTGTACAAAGGTATCTAAATACTGTTTGCAGTTTCTAGTCAACGGTGCTTCCTTTCACTTCCTGTCACAAAGGTCAAAGAAAACTGACCTTTGCTGGCAGCCCCAGTCACTGAATAATTCATGTGATTGACTTTTTGTCAGTGCACACAGTTGTGCTCTGGGACATTTTATTCATTTACCTCATTTAAAGTGCCTTTCTGCACCTGTTCAAGTATTAATATCATGTAATTTGGGCCCAATGCCGATTTTCCAGAACAGTCATTATATTTTTTATTAGCTATATTTCCAAATGATTATGTATGATTATTACCAACCCTCATGAACATCATTGAGTTATTCCCCAGACCTGGGTGCATTCTTGTCCAGTTGTTTTCAGAAGCAGGAAGAATAAACATTTGACCAGTCACTGTGTTTTTGCTCCTACTCCATATCCAGCCAGAAAACGTAAAGCTTTTTCCCATATGGCCATGCAAAAGCACGATTAAATCCGACTCTGTTGAAGCTGTACAAATGCCAGCATTTATAAGGTCAACACTTTTGTTAAAAATGCTATGCAAATGAGGATCTGCAAAAAGGGACATTAAATAAAATTAAACTCATTGTCTTCTTTAATGTCATTTACATTTTGGCTAAGCTCTGGCCTACCAAGGAGGATTTTATAAATAATTTTAATTATGCATCAGTATGGGATCCAAGGTTTCTCCTGCAGTAGCATTTGGATAACCTGCAAAACAGTAGCTGTTTATTAATTTCTTAAATTACATCGTATTACTTCATCTGCATAATATAATTAAAATAACATAGTTTGATGTTAATTTCTTCTTTCCTGGTTCATCTAAAATGTACACAGAGTTACTGTAGTAAAGGGATTGTATTCCGTCACTTGAATGTTCTGCTTGGCTACTGTGAAAAATGTTATTTCTTATGGAAAACATAATTCGTATAGCATAAACATGTTTTTCTAGTTCAGCCTGAAAACAGAAGCTTTTTTATTGTCCTAATACACGTTTGATTAATTTTACAAAATAAAACAAATTTATTCTTGTGTCTAGTTGACATGCAGGGAGTTGTACAGAATTAAACTTGATTGTCAATAACTTTTTGTTCAGACTCAGTTGTGAGAATTGAAGTGTAGATGTGAATTCACCACAAAAAGGGAAACTAAATAATGTAAAATTAAAATTAATCAAATTAGTCTTACTAAAAAATACACAACACAATGGAAATGGAGGCATATATGCAAGCAAAGGCAAAAAAGTAAAACAATGTTATTGCTCTTTCCCTGGCTAGAACATAACAGTGCATGTTTTATTTCAGCAGCCTGCAGATTTACATCTTATCTTAGTGTAGTAAACCTTTCATGATGAAGTTGCCTGATAAGTGAACATTGCACATATCAAATAGGCAGTTATGTATGCCATATACTGAATGTGTGTATGTGTCTGTGCCTGCCTGTATATGTGTCAGTCTGACTGTGTGACAAGTATTTCTGATTCCATAGCATTCTTCTGGCTGCTTAGGACATGCCAAGCATTTGACCAATGTGTAAAGGAAATAAAAAGGCATCAAGTTTAATGACACAGTGAAAGAAAAAGAGGGGGATGGGAGGAAAGCTGGGCTGTCAAAAACTATAGTCAGTTGCAGACTGATAGAAACCATCCTATGCTTCTCTTGAAGCCCTTATCATGTGAAAAGGAAAGATACTAGGCACTGTTTGTAATTTTGTTGGGATGCTTGTGATGACTTGTATTAGGTTATAGAAAAAAAATCTGCTAAATTCAAAGCTCTGGAACTCTTGCTCACATGAAACAAGATTTTTATCAGTTGATAGCCATACCGTGTTTTTTTCAAAAGAAAACTTTTTGTCATGTAAATGGAAGAATATAATATAAAGGCAGCTTTGGAAAAGGTCTTATAAAGTATGAATCTGTGATTTAAAAAGTCTGGATACACACTCATGCTAATGAAATAGTGCTATGCGTTGAGAATACAGTAAATAAGAGAAATGTCACGGTAAAAGTGTTAGTGGCTGTATTTGAGAAGAAGCAGGAAGTTCTAAGCTGTAATGGTTGAAATTTTCACTACATATGCCAGTAAGTGATTGACAAGCAAGACTACAGGAAGTGAAAACTTGGGGAGCTTAACCTGCTGTTGGCAGAGTGTCCAAGGCTTATACTCTGAGAAAATGAAAACCATTCACCTAAGTTAAGCTGCCAGAACGCAATCTTCTCTTGTGTGTTTATCTGTTAGCAAATCACTGCAAAAGTGTCAGTTCTGAAAAGCGTTTATAGTAGGGCATTTTTTCCACAACATTTGTTGCCCATGTGTACAGTGTTTTGGGTTAGGTAAATGTGGTCAGATGCCAAATGTTTTCTTTTCAACTAAAATACAATTACACGCTCAGTACCTAAAATTAATGGATCTCAAGTTAAGTTATATGGTTTGTGGACATTTATGAATCAGAGTGAGTGAGCAGTCATAGAAAGTCTATCAGAAAAAAAAACTGCTAATATTTATGTGCTGTTGTAATATTGTAAGTATCTTTATCAGCCTGTCATATCAGCAGCATCACAGTAATATAAAAAAGCGTTAGAAAAATCATAAAGAATAAGCATTTTAGAGCCATGATTATCTGTGTGTAAACAAATCTCACATGCAAAGGCTTTTAGGTTCTACCTTAGAGAAATGCAAACATCGTAACATGATCATACTGTCATCCTGCAAGTTAGTATCATCTTCACTGTATAGATCATTCATTCATTTCTGATTATATGTCTAGGGAAAGGGATGTAGTGAATTCCTGTCTTGATAACAGGCACATAAGTACTGACATAAACATTATATAGTTCATCGTTTATTAGGTTCTTCTTCATTTCTATAGCTAGCACCATCATTTTTTTCAGTGCAAAAATGTACAGCACGGAATATTAGATTTGATAGTGACAGTTTTAAATATTTATAAATACCATCATCTGACAGCAGTGGTCAAAGTGTTGCTATGATTCTTCCAATAATTTACTGGGGAAATAAGTTTAACATGTGTGGAAAGGAAAGGGGCTTAGATCTGTTGTTGTAAGACATGTAGCATGAGCCCAGCTAACGGAAGAAGCTGGCTCCAGCTTGTCGCTAGTGAAAGACGAAACATGGTTACACATCTGGTGAGAAAGAACAGTTCATTTGCAGAGACAGCTCTCTCTGCTGTAGCTGAAAGAGGCTATTTTGACAGAAACAAAGCTGCGGGGGCTGGGTAGCCGATTAGCACTTCTGGGTCTGCTAAAGTCTCTCAGGCCTTATAGATAAAGGATTAAAAAATACAGAATTCCTAATCACTGCCCATGATTTAAATAGGATTTTCTGTTTCAGGAACAGGGGGTGTAACTTATATGTAAAATAAAACTCTCATAGTACTTTATATAAGTTTTCAGGCTAAAAGATGAACATTTAGTATTGAAATTTATAAGATAATTAACCTAGAGACTGACTGTATTACAGAAAAGCAAACTGCTAGGCCTTAGCCAGTTTTATTTGACTGTGACGTGCAGTAAAGTAACTTTGGTTGTGTACTTGCAGAAGGAACATTCCCCATATCAGCACTGAATGCAATTTTGGTGATCTGAACATTCACCTTAGCTTTGCTTAAGGACTTTTGTCTGCACAGAAGGCTCAGTTTCATCAGGCAACAGAAACGTTAACATTTGGAGTAGGGTTATTAATGTACAATAGGAAAATGCATGTGACTTTTGTTTTGAGTAATAACCAGTAAAACTGAATTGGTCTTGGCATTGTCAGAAATATCAGAATGCACTTTGCCAATCTAAATTAGATTGGGACTTCATCTCCAAGGTCCTACAGCCCATCTAAGCAATGTTTTAGCTCCTCTTATTTCTTCTGGTATTATCTGTTCCATGTTATACGCTGTCTCTTTTCTAATATTATTTTTTAACTAGTTGCACATTTTTTGAGTTAGTTAATATTCTGAGTGCTGTGAGAAATCTGAAATGTAAGTAACATTCCTGCTGGTATGGTTTGCTTGACATCTTTTTGGTAGTAATGTGCTATTTTTTAAAATATAAATTTAAAATTGAATGGAGGCAAAGTCTTCCTGGCTCTACAGAAGCATTGGCACAAACATTCTTTGTGTAACTGCATAGGAAAACAGGCAGTGCAAGAGAATGTAGTTTTTATTTTCTAGTATACCTACATTTTAAGATAGCATTTTTATAGTTTCCCAGCATTGTTACACCATAGAGCCAGTTGTGTTTTATTTAAGGTTTTTAACCTCATCTAAAGAGATAATATCATCATACATAGGTCCTATGTAAGAATTTCAGATTTGCTGAATGTATAGCCTGTCATAGTAAACAACGCTGCAGAAATCTTAAAAATGTATTTATAATATATCTGTGGAGCAACCTTTCTGTGTAGTCCTTAAAACGTTTGTATTGCTTTGCCAATTTGTTTCCTATTTTTAAACTGTGAGTACTGAGCAGGAATATGTGTGTGTGTCTATGTGTGCGTGAGCGCGGTTGGTTGAGGTATGTGAAATGTGTAGCAAGAAACGAAGAGATCGGCTACAGTAGCATGTTTTAGAGATGAGTTTTCACTATAAAGAAATATTGTGAAATCTGTTGAAGGCTTTCAAAGTTTAGATCGGCATAAGAAAAACAACAAATAACAATGCTCATTATAGAATAATCAAAATACTTGGGTATTTTAACTAAGTTTTGCATTAATGTGAGAAATTGAATATGCTTACATTTATTTCAGATATTTAATAAAAGACTGAGGTAATGAGATATGACCCATTTTGACAAGGAGCATAAGTTCGCATTCAGACTGTTACTCACACAACAGTCCCCACTGTACACATTTTTTAAAACCATTCCTTATATCACATTTGCTTATTTGGAAAGTTAGTAGTGTGTTTCCCCTGTTATTTCCATCTGGTTTCAGTTTACACACTTTACATACTGACATAGGAAGACTGAGA
>NC_056748.1:580951777-581004277 GCF_019279795.1 Protopterus annectens | reverse complement strand
GCTAAAAGTAGGATCATTGGTAATAGGACCATAGCTAGAAAAAATGGATATTAATGAGTGTCTGTCACATGCATGCACTCGCGCACACACCAACATACCAACAGCTATGCACACACTTGCGCGCACACTCAGGTACACACACAGGTACACACACACACACACACACACATACACGCGCGCACGCGTGCACGCAATCACATCTACCTGTCTGTCTCTCCCCCTCTATGTCAGTCTGTCTGTCTCTCTATCTATCTTGTGTGATGCATGACATTTCAGAGCTGCAAATGTTAACTCTTACTTATTACTGCAACTGATTTTTTAAAAACATCTGTGTCTGTACTCAAATATATCTATATCTGTCTAGCCCCATAGATAGATAGATAGATAGATAGATATAGCTATATTGATATATGGCTTTATGGTAAATGACAGAAATGCAGAAACTTCGAAACACAAACCTTGATGCTTGCATATCAGAAAACACACTCACTGAAATCATAGCTTAATGAAAGCCAAAAAGACATGAAAAGGAAACCGTTTCCTTTTGTGAGCATTTAACAAAAAACCCACAACCACATTCAGGCCAAATTTGTCTGAATAGTGGTAGTGTTATGGTAACGTTTTTTTTCCTAAGATAAGGTGTAGAGTTAAGGTTAAGGGCAATGGACATTTAGGGTTAGTACACATTACTAAGGTGGTGTAGGGGGATTTTCCCAGATAACAGATACAGGACGCCTATTATGCTGTCAAATAAAAGGAAGCATATAATGCTTTATACAAACATTTGATAAGTTGCCCATATTTTAGCAATTTTTTTTTGTGTACTGTTTCACCAGAATTAAAGGGCAGCTTTTAAACCTATTTTTAGTTTCTTGTTTTTTATTGTGGTAGCCTTAATGTCAACTGTTTGTGCTGTAGCATGAGTCTAGAGCTTAACAATGTTGAAAGGTTCAGGCTGTCTGACAAAGAACCTTATCCTTTGGCCTGCCCTGCAATTTTTTCTTGCTGGTCCTTCTTCCTCCATGTCCAGGGTCTATATATGATAAATGAAAGTTTATCTAAATGAACTCTGCAATGATCGAAAATCCAGGACCTCGATATGGTTTTTGTGAGATTGTGGTCCTGTGAAGATCGGAATATTTGCCCTTTCTTCACTGTAGTGCGATCTTGGAGTTGGAATATATATTTAGTGGTGGTTGTGTGGGGGTGCAGCCCCCACAATTGTGAGTTTGAGGTTCTGGATTTTTGATCATTGCAGCATTCGTTTAGATAAACTTTAGTTATCTATTATAGACCCCATGTCCATACTTGACTGCTGCTATATTTAATTTCAAAGTTCTGAATGCATTATACCTGTGGTGATAATGACATTTGTTAGTCTACTCAATGGTAAGACTCCTTAACTTGCCAACCATTTTTTTTTTTAATTTTTATTTGGACTTGCATTCAGAGAGGGAAAGTCCAGTCATGGCTTACTGGGTGATGCTATGTTAGTATGTCTGAGGCTGAGGTATGAGAATGTTAGTGTACAAGAGCAAATGGAGGAACAGGAATGTGCAGCCAATTATGGGGATTTTGATAGTGCGTGAGTGTATGCATGTTTGTGTGCCCACGCGATTGAGTGTGTGCGTATGTGCGGATCTGTGCATGCATGTGTGTTGGGGGCGATTGTTATGGAATGTGCTGCATTTAATAGGGATTGTCCCCGCCTTGGAGGTGCATAGACCTTATAGGTGTTATCTTTAGTTAATGTGATATGAAAGGCTCTGTCTCCCTTGGAAATGCAATGAAGTTGGTAGTTCAGTGGTTTAAATATTTTGTGTTATGAGTAATGTGTGTATATCAATGTACACGTTTGTCTAGCAGTAGTGAATTTTATTATGATCAGTTTCAGACACATTTGTCTTGTAATTGTATGTACTGAGTTTTCTTGCTGGAGTCACTCAATAGAACTAAAAGTTTCAGAAAGTGTACTGTACATTAACTCACTTTAACTTTCAACTCTAAACATTTGAGATTTTTCTGGAGTTTTCGTGAGTAGTACTCTGTAGTAAATGCGATGCTAATGAATGTCAAAAAGGTTGCTGCACTTTTACTTAGCTGTAATAATGAGGCATAAAAATTATTGTTCAGATATTTTAGTAACAGACTTTAGTTCATAAGTAGCTGCTGCCAATGGTGATCTACAACTGTGTAACCTTAATGTACTTGCTGAGAATGACTGTCACTGAAACTGCTGTATGTTTCATATGTGCTTGTTAATTCAAGGAAGACTAGATGACAGAAAAAAAAATCTTACATGTAACTGCATGTTATACAGTACCACTCATTGTGGGGCAATTTCTCAATTGCAAGGTGATTTTTTTTTTTGTGATGGAGTGTCATTACAAAATAAACTTTTGAATGGGGGGTTTAGCCTTCCATGGGTATTCAACAAGTTCTACAATTCTATGTTGATTTCATATGTCTTGTTCCTTGATAAAGATAAAAAATTCATGTCACTGTGGGATGACTCGTAGGAAAAACAGGTGAGTATAAAGTAATATCTGTTACACAAATTGATAACTAGACACATTTAACTGAATGTACAATTATCCACCATAGCCGATAAAACAGAAAAGTTTGCAAAATATAAATGCAATAATTAAATAATAAAGAATAAAGCAAGTAAGCATTCCAGGAAGAGTAGAAGTGTCTTGTCTCTTTTATCAGGTGCCTTTTGACGCAATTCTTGAAAATCTTAAAAAAGGAGTGTTTCTGAAAGCATTTTTACCAGATTGTTGTGATATGTCAATGCAAAATTTGTGAATGACTTTGTGTTAAAGTTGATACAAATGGTAGGAAGTTGGAGGAAACAAGGAAACCTGTTTTAGGAATTCTGGGGTGTTCTCACAAGCTTATCATTTATGAGGTTGCATGGCATGTTGAGAAGACAAATGTATTTTACAGTCTTAGGTTTGCATCTAGGCAAAGCAGTAATTAAGGCACCTTCTCTTTTGTGGCCAATTGAGAAATTAATGTACTAAAGAAAAATGCTCCAGAACTGAACCCACAATTACAAACCCGCTTTCCTTTTGTCAAGTTGATTTATTTCTTTTTTTTTGTAGTTTTCTTCATTTTTGAAGCTATATCATTATCCCTTGTAGTAAAATTATCAATAATGTGATTATGCATATCTTTACTTCCATTTTTTGTGGACATCAACTAAAACAAGAGCACAGTTTACATTTCCATATATTATCATTATCATGTATAGGTCAAAGGTTTGAGTCATGGAATCAAAATGTATTTCCAGCTGAACCTAGACAATGCTAGTTATGAAAAAGAGATAAGATATCTTGAGTTTTAGAAAGGGGAAGGTTGGCAAAAAGACAATTTTGAGTCCACACATTTTGTGATAGACCATAAGTCATTACAATTTTGCAGTGAGTATAAATTGTCAACATTTTGGCAATATTATCAATACTGACTGGTGGAAGGAGTATATTCTCTAACCTCCAAAATAATCCTGGTTCCCTTGCCTGTAATTGATCTGTAGAACCTCTAAGAAGCATCACATGCCTAGATTATTCTAAAGATGGAGTACGGCCATTGGCGCTAGTCTATAAGTAAATCACAGATGGCCTCGGGAATGCCGTTTTCTCCTTCCTTGGGACAGTTATGGTGACTGACAATGAACATGACTTACAGTGGACTTGTACTGGCCATGTTACCTAACAGATGTGACAATAGAATACGCAGTCTAGGCATGTTCCTCTAATGCAGCTGACAAGTCATATTTCTGTCTTGCTAGGCAATGTTGCCTTTTTCTCCTCTGATGTGGACCATACAGATGAGACCACCCTTAACTGATCTGTTAATGTAGCACTTCAAGGTGGTCTCTCAGGTATCTAAATTATATTTCAGTTTTTTTTAGTACCACCCTCAGTTTGGATTGTTTTATTTTATTATTATTATGACTGTGCTTTGAGCCAGTAAGAAGAATACTATGGATTACTAATCTAATTTGCTGAAGAACAGCCTTCTTATAGTTAACCTGCCAAGCATCTTCCTGTTAATGTGAAACTCAGTATCTTGCAATGAAATTTGACTTTGCACTTACACTGTTCAAAACAATCATATAAAGGGTGTTAAACAAACATCTATACTGGGAGAGAGAAAAAAAGAGACAGACTCTCAGACTGACAGAGACATACTGTGAGAGACAAAGGAAGAATTCAAGAACATTGCCCTGTCAGTATTAGCAATTACTGTACACTTCTCATTGGGACTGCAATAGATAATACTGTATAACACAATGCTCCTCTTTAATGTGACTGCCGTACTATGTTAAACATCAGCTTTAACAGTGAAGTGTGTTTAGCTGCACGTTTTGTTAGGTAGGCAGAACTGCACTACTATCAAACTGCATATAGTCAGTTACCTCCATTTGCTTGCAGCAATGATTGGTCTATCTTTCCTGATTACTTCCACTACAGTAGTGCAGCAAAAGAACTTACATTATCTGGCATAGCTGCTGTTTAATAAAGCAGATGGCACACTGCCCATTGATATGTTTATTTCAGTTTACCTTTAAGCATACAAAGAAAAAAAAGAAGTAAACAAGCAGTGGAAAAGTACTGAAAATGATGCAGAGGTTACCTAAATTATAATTAAGATGTGCATGTACATTAAAACATGACAGGAAGTAATATGGCAAACAGAGAGATGCGTTTGTACTACAAGAGTTTGTTTTCATGGAACTGTTCAGAAAGTTCTGTGGTACTATGGATGGTTATTCACAGACAAGGCTAGCTCATTACAAAAAGATGCCCCCAAGTCCACCTCTGTAGAATTAAGTTGATTGTTATCATCTTCTTTTGTATAAAATATTTTCATAGTTAAGTGATATTACCCTATTATGTCATATAAAACCTGGATAAACTTTTGAGAATTGTTAACCTGAATTTCAAAAGTATAAACTCACTGTAAAGGTCAAAACAGAGAAGAAATTTGGGGAAGAAAAATAATCATATGCATTTGATTCATGTATGGTAAGTATCTAAGCTGAAAAGGTATAGTACAAGAACAATGACAAATGCATTGAACAGTGTCCAAACCACATGCTTATTTTGTTTGACATATAGATGTCTTCATGGTTTGCGAAAGCAGTCTATAGAAAGATCATAGTACTTCCACAGCAGTTAGATTCCCAGAGTGAGAAAGTGAAAATAATCTGTAGGTCTATGCTGATCACAAATCCTTCTAATACATAAGTTCTTGATGAGGGCAAAACAAGCTTTCTGCCTCTCTTTCTGTACAGAGTAAACAATAATTTTATATATATGGTCTTATTCTTTTAGTAGATTTTGGTGAATGAGACACTGCTTTTGCAGTTATATCATTCACCTATGGAGAAAGATAAATCTGTGATATAATGTATATCCCTAGGCTGCAGTCCTTTTGTCATGTTTTAAGAAAGATTTCATGAAAAAGAAAGGCAAAGTGTTTATTAGCTATTACAATATAGACATGCACTAAACTTTATTTCTATACTGGTTATATTAAAAGTCAGCATTGTACTGGTGTTATAGGAGACATAATTAATTGTAGGAAAAAGTAATAAATATTTAATATTTATAAAATGAAGCCCCATGAAGAAAGAGGACTCAACAGTCATGAACTTAAAGTATGCAGAATTTGTATAGCATTGTACATGTAGTGCAGTGGTTCTTTGCCTGGCAACGAAGTAACTGAATATGTGGCAGTAATCAACCTGTATATTGTAATCCATGTGTCTTCTTCTTCCAACTTCATGGCAGTTGCATGGAAAGATGAATATATATTGAACAAGGTATGGGAAAAGAGACCAATGCATGAGAGAAATAATATTTCACTTTTTGACGAGACAACTATTTTTTTTAATAACAGTTGGACAGGTGTTGGGACTATATGAAGGCCTTGAAGAATGGAAGTATCTTTCATTTACTGTGTCACCTACATGACAAAATATCCTTAATACTATATGGTTCCCAGGGCTTATGTGCTAGGAATTTTGTTAAGAGTTTATTCCCAGTACGGGTTTAGAACTTCTGACTTTCCAGACCAGGTGTTAGTAATGCTAATAAATGTATAACCCAGAAACATTTGCATGACACTTTAACATGACCTGATCTTTTCAGTGTGGCAGCCAGTTAAAGATGGCTAGGACAAATACAGTATTTTCTTCATTAGCAATCAAAGTTTCTATCAAGACATACAAAATACTCTATAAGGCTATTGCAGATAATAAAATAGAGATTACGTGGTAATTGTAATCAAAGACAAAATTAACTTCTATAGTAAATGCAACATGTTGTAAGAATGTTACAAAACCAGAAAACAAAATACAGTGTTAGCTACAATGAATCACAAAACTACTGTGAATAATATTGCTTGTAATGCAATGCCAAACAGCAGTTCTGGAGACAAATTGTACTTTGGATGATAACCATCACTTTAGGCTGAGTCATTTTTTTGGGGAGAGGTAGTGTAATATATTAAAAGCAACAGCCCAAGGGAATATAAAGTGATGTTGTGATGATCCCTGCACTGAGATTCAGTATCATTGCCGGAGACTGTTGACGGTCTTGGCTAGGAGAAGGAACACTATATTTAGAAAGGGTCTATATTAGATGATCAAACTTTCAAAAGTTTGACTGTCATATGGTCGACACCATATGATCGAATTTTTGAAAGTTCTAACGTTTTAACGGAGATTTCCATACAGCGCGGAATGGGAATATTTCCCTTTTCTGCACTTATGTGTGATCTTGGAGTTGATATATTTAAAGAGCAGGGTGTGTGGGGGGGTGCAGGGGGACTTCCCCTTTGCTTAAAACATTCAGGTAGGTTATTTCTGTAGTTTATTTTTTATTAGATATTCAAACGTTTAAAAGTTTGCTCATATGGTGTCGACCATATGACAGTCGAACTTTTGAAAGTTTGATTATCTAATATAGACCCTTTAGAAATGTGAATATGGTAGTGCCACTAACTCAGAAGCAGTAAATGCAGTTGTCTTACCTCCTCCCCATACTTGCTTTTAATTCTGTAACATCTAAAGGGTGTGGATCCTATCGCTCACCATGAAGCTAAGTTAATGTTCTAGCATGACAATTGCAGCTAGTGTGGGTGCTCTACACCTGAATTTGCCCCCATCCAATGAGATGCTAGGCTGATGTTCCACCTAACTCAGTTACTGGTATTCAGATGGATATTAAAGGTCATAGTGTGTGTGTGTGTGTGTCCGATAAAGAACAAGGGCATCATCACCCACTAACTGAAGTACCAGCCTAGGTCATGACTGAAGGAGGTCTCTCTACTGGACCATTATACTTACAGAGCTAGCAAATAAGCATAAATGTTCAAATATCTGAGGTCTTACAGTAAAGTGATGATAATAATAAATGTAGTTACAGATTTCTTTGCTGATGTGGCTCTCAGGTGGGTAACTCATTCAAGTAGACCCCAGGTTTAGCATGCATATTAGGTGTCAGTGCTATATGTCCTCCTCACATTTGTTTAGGGTCTAGGCTGTAAGTAGTGTGATACTCTGAGCTACATCAAAAGGGCATACAAAGCTTTTGGTCTCCTTGGATCTCATCTTTCCGACCTGGCCATCTGTGCCAAAGACCAAAAGAAATGCTGTATAAAGGCTACACTGAGAAAACATAACATTTTTCTCAACAAGTATTTTTGCAAATTCTGTGTAACTTGTTGTTGTAATGCTTTTTAAATCTTACATGTTCCATGCATCCACTGCCATTTCCATGAAAAAGCATTTCCTTATGTGAAGAATGAAGTTAGTCTAGCAGTTCTACTCTCTTCCATGTCATGTCCTTTCTGTGCAAGTTGACTCCTCATGCTCTTTTTACCATTTAATGTACCCACATTTTGTCCCTGCTAAGAGTGCAATCATTTATTTAATATCAATGGTTGTGAATTGTCATGCTTTATTAATAACAACAGACTTTTGAGACAAATTTTTCCAATAGCTGTAGGAATGATATTTTCTGTCATAGCATATCCCTGCTGCCCCTGAAGAAACCATGGATGGATATAGTATTTTGAAGTTGAATAAAAAGTACAAACTGACTGGTATACACAGTTTCAGGCTAACAAATGTCATCTACGGGAAGTCGGGAACCCTTTATGTAAGGTGTTCTTCCTAATCCTATTTTCAGAACATAGGTAAAACAGAAGGTATTGAATATCTTAACAGTACTTATTTCAGGATAATGCTCTATAACTTGCATTGGAAGTAGCCGTATGTACCATGGAGATGGTCTGAGCACGCAATCTTAGTAATGGGTCCCTCAGTTTAATACTCACTGGACTTGTAGTAGGGATATGTGCTGACCATACGTGTGGGATTGAGCAATGCAAACTTGGATTTGTTAGAGCCTGTGCACACATGTAAGGCAGAAAAGAAAGCTGAGACATTGCAGAAACAGTCATACATGTTAGCACATGTAACATACATTGCAATCCTTTCATATATCACACCAACCCATTATAGTACAATTATGGTCAAAGTACTAGAATTAATGATGCCTTGGGAGACAGCTATTCTTTTTGTAACAATTCTAATGTCCAGAAGATGCAGTCAAGTTGAGGTAACATTTCAGATTAATAAAGTTTAGCCACTGTGATACGTATAACACAAGGTTGTCAGTTCACTTCAGATTTCCACAAACTGAAAGGAAGTGATTGATGAAAAGCAAAGCACTAATTACATAATCTCATAGACTATCATAAAACTATTACAACCCTGTGAGAATGCTTAGCACAAATATTAACCCATAGTACATTGGAGTGATCACTGTTTTCAGCAAAACCTATAAACCTGGATATAGCTTCTCATGACCAAGCACACCACTGTCTGTCTCCTTTTCACACGAGACAAATAGGATTAAGAGTGAATCTTTTACATGAAGGGGAATAAGGTACCTCCTAACTCTGTCTGCTTACAAGCAAATAAAGAAAAAAAGATTTCACTTTCCCACAGGAAATTAAGAATTCCATGGTGTTATCCCTTGGGTGTCCAGGCTTTTCTGGAGTTGTGAACCACATCTTAAGTTCCAAGAAATGTGTGATCCACATATATATATTTTCAAGTGAAGTGTGAGCCTTTGTAATTTGCTGCCATTACTGGTGTTATTTTTAAAATACTTACACCAGCTCTGAAACATTAGACTTGCTCAAAGATTTAATACAGTAATTTGTAGATCTTCAAAGACTCAGTTTAGACCCTGCACTTTGATTTTTTTCAGACGTTTAAGACTGTGATATACATTTTGACACTTAAATGGCAAATATCTTGAAAGCCACGCTGAATTAGTTTCTGAGAACATAAAGATTCATAAACCATTTGTTGGGTAGACCTGTGGGATCCTAAAATATTAATTACAGATATCTGTTATTAGCAAATCAGAATAGCAGTGACAAGAAATATTAGATGCTTATTGTCCTTTGAGGATTGTCAGTCTGAACTTTATTCTTATTTTCATGAACTACCTCTATCAACTTTTTTATTCACTCTTTTGGCTATGAAGAAAAGTCAGTATTATAAACTATAATCCCATATCACAATAAACCACTGATACCATCTATAGTGTAGCCAAAGTATGAAATACTAATGTTTTGAGCAAGACTACTATCAACACACTAATGAATTTATATGTAAAACTAATATAAAATCAGCTAGTATATAGAGTCGCACTTATACAGCACCCAAGGTATTTGTCCTTATGAAAGTCCTAGATGAAAATATGGAAATGTTCTCTCTTTACCTCTCCAGGAACAAAACTATCCTAACTGTGGGTGGTGCATACCTAAATCCAGCAGTGTGAGTAGTCCACATTCATTTTAACAACCTCCAGCTGACTTCTGCACTGACTTCGATTCTCAGCTCTTCAAAGTCATGTCACTTACAGTAGCACTCCCATAGGTTTAACATCATTTGTTAAAAAATGACTTACTGTTCTGTTCAACAACAGAATGAAATTCACATCTGTTTTCCCTACAAGCTGCCATTTCTGATGTTCTGTGACACAAAAGGAAAAAAACAAGTACCTGGAAAATGTCTTTGTTTCCCCTTACTTCATAACATGCAGTGACACTTCCGTATGGACAATAGAATTGCTGCTTTACTAAACAGATGGACACATTGCTCCTGGTTTCCTCTCCCTAGTATAACTGCCATTTTTTTTGCCTCTCGCTGACTCTCTGAGTGCATCTGTTTCTAGTACACATGTTTATATTTCTGAAAAAATGCCATACAGTTATGCCATACTAAAGTTATCAGGGTCAGAATTCAAAAAGAAAATTTGACAAATAGGAAACACATACAAGAAGAATAGCAAGTTACAATTTTTACATAATATAAATGTAAAAAGTACCCATCATAAAAGTTATTTTTCATCCTGCATGATATTTAGCATTGCTGATTGTTTTGCACCTTCTGATGATGTAAGGCCAAAGGTAAACTTAGCAAATATAACAAATATCATTCTGATGGACCTTAGCATATCTTATGTCAGCTGTGTGTGTGTGTGTGTGTGTGTGTGTGTGTGTGTGTGTGTGTGTGTGTATGTATGTGTATGTGTGTGTGTATTTGTGTGTTTATCCGCATATCTGTATATCAGACTGTATGTCCGTCTATCTGTCAGTGTCTCTCTCTCTCTCTCTCTCTCTCTCTAAGGTAACAGTTTGAATTCAGAGACTAGCAATAGCAAGTCCCAGAATGTGGACACTCGATAACCAAAACTCCTAAGTGTGAGATTAGCATTTCTTAGAGTATTCCCTTTTTCTGTACTGTATGGAAATCTCAAAGTTGGTATCTCTAAGTTCTGGATACCTGGGAGTCTTGCTCTGTATATCAGTGGGTGTAGGAGGGCTTGCCCCATGAAAAGAATAAGCTTAAAAGAGAAAAGCAATATTTATTATTTGATCTTTTCCTGTGTTTTAATTAATTTTTGTTGGCATTTAAGTCTTGGCACTGACAGCCCAATTTTAATTGGTAGCCATAATTAATATATATATATATATATATATATATATATATATATATATATATATATGTGTGTGTGTGTGTGTGTGTCTGAGTCTGGACCAAATTATCAATTTCACTAGTTTCCAAATACAAAGTAGTAGAACATTACTGATGAAATTACAAACTGTTGAAAAAAAAAAAAAGACATACATATATTTTCTGCAAGGGAACAAGCCCCCTGCCCCCCACACCTGATACCATATATACTAACTATGACACTGGACAACAGCAGAGAAGGGGTAAATTCCATTTCCCCACAGTATCTGACTGCCTTCCTGTGCCTTTTCATATAACCATTGCAGTTTTATTTATCAGAAGGTCTTGAGGTTCAGTGAATGTACTTGAACATTTGTAGCTGCTTTGTATAGGTAACAATGGTGGAGGGTGAATAATAAATATTTAGCAGTCAGTGACTGTAGCTGAGGTACTGAAGCTTAAGTTGGACTGGCTTGGTATTTAGCGGTTTAGATTTAGGGTGACTATACACAAAATAAAGATGAATCACAATTTCATGACATCTTTTGTCCTTTTATAATTTTTATTTTGCATTCTCATTTTATAACTTCAATTTGCTATGTCTATATCTGCAGCAAATTAGCTTAATATAATATTTTAATATTTTAATGTCATTTGTATATTTGCTTCTATTTGTACATTGTTGACTCCTTTATATAAAAACTGTATTCCAGCAAAGAACAACTTCCCGTTTTCTTAGAGTTTTTTTTTTCAGAGCAACAACACAAGTTCTTTTCCAAAATTAAAAACTAGAAAAGTCAAATAAATATCCTTTTATTATAAATTCATTAAGACTTCAGTTTAGCAATGCCAGTAGTTTACTTTGCCCTTGAATTTTCACAGCTCTAAAAAATTACAACAAAATATTCTTTTACTGGTATGATAAACAGATTTTTTTGTTTTGTTGTTTTGGAAGTCACAGTTTGGAATGTCAATTAAAATATAATAATGTCTGACACTTTTTACAGTGAAATACAATTCTTATTCAATTAAGTCATTTCTATACTTTCTCAAGTACCGTTTAGGACAGGTTCTACTTTCTCTTGGGGAAAGGATAAGACAACTCTGAAGAAAGAACAGTTTGCAGTTACCCATTAACTTTGGGTAAATAATTATCAGAGTACTAAAAAAATTGCCTAAACTATGTTCCTCAGAACAAGAAAGAGTAAATGATGTAGTGTTAAATATTGGAGAAACTCATTTTAATCAAGCTGTTGTCCTATAAAACTATACAATTTTGATTTAATTTATTCTGGAATAAACAGAAGACCAAAATCATTGTTTCATAGGCTTGCATTCCATCAGTATTTTTTGCACAACTCCATATCACTGCCTATAATTTCAGGTGATGAAAAAGTACGCCATTCGATACTAACATAATCATTTTGCGTTTTAGATCTGGGTTTTGCTATGTGGACATTTCCCACACCATGCTACATAGAAGATTTTGCCCCTTGTATTCCCCAGAGTTAATCTAATCATCTCCAAGATTGTTATACCTTGAAGAAAGACAAAGCCCTAAGCCTAATGATTTTAAAAACTGAATATTTTGTTTTGATTGATTATTTATATTACAGCTGGTAGGATCCCTTTCAACAGGAAGAATAGAAACAGTGAAAATTGGTCCCCTATATTATTAGTGACTCAGTTTAAGTACTCCAAGTTGAGTAATTTAGTTTCTATACTGGTTGCAATACTGACCGTGATGGAATATCTAGCAGATATCACTAGTAAATAGACAAATAATAAATGCAACAATAAATAGTGATACAGTAAGGCACGGCTTGCAAACCTGTGGACCTAGACAGAACACGATTTGTGAATTCTTTTTTTTTTTTATTTTAATATAAATTTACTTGTGAAACCTGTGCTTACCTGTCATATATCCTGTAGTCCCATAATCTGTCTTTTGTCTTGACTTGTATGTTTAGTTGTGTTTCTTATAGCCAAGAATTGTTGGCATTTGGAGTTGTTATTTTAGTTCGGAATTTGGCCTAAAAAAAAAAAGAAAACATTTTCCTTGCAGAGAACATGTATGCCTTTGTGTTTTTTTTTCACTTCTATAATGAGTTTATTGTTGTTTTTTTTCCTGCTTTCTCCTAAGAGAACTTGAGAAATGGCTGTTTTTCTTCGGCATTTTGTGGCATTCTTTTATACAGAGCTAAGGCATTAGAAACTTGAATGTCTACACTTTGTTTCTTGGTGTTTGTAAGCAAAAATGGAGAGATATATTACCTGCATTTTGCAGTGCATACAAAACATAAAATAAACAGCAAATTTAAGGTGGGTGATTGTGGTGCAGGAAAACCCTTAGCCTTTGAGTGGACATATGCTACTTGCTTATGCAACATTCATCATTTTCGTTTATGTACAATGCCTGCCAATATTCATCAGCTTCTGCACCATGTTGCAGAGTAATGGCATATTGTAATAAATCTGCATGTTCTGTATCACATCTGTGGTATAACCAATTACTGGTATGACTTTACTGCATAAAAGACCCTTTTATTATACAAGGTCCCAGTGGTATAGTAACAACTGGAAATGTACCTTCCCACTGTCTTCCAGCACAGTCTGTCACAACTATGTCTCCTACTCTGCTATTTTAAGTCAAGAATCCTACTAAAAGTCTTTCTCGTACCCTCTCACCTAAGCATCTGGCACTGTTTGAATGAAGTATCAGGGTAGGTAGCTATGTCCATTTAATTCAAGCCATCTGAGATGGTAATTGGCCGCTCCCTCCCCTGAAGCACCCTGCTGTCTCTGCAGCTGAGTGATGCGCTTGGGAAATGTCAGAACATATGCAGCATTGTTTTATCTATACATCTGTGAGGTACAGATGCTAACTGCTGGTTTTATTGCACAGTGTGCATGACTACAACTCCTTAGTGGGCTATTCAGTCCAAAATGTAGGACACAAGAAGGTAAGACACTCAGAAACGAATTGAAAAATAAGGGAGACAAGCTCTGTGTGACATATAAGGGCTTAATAGAACTGGTATGTACAGTTAGCACAATAATTCTCTCATCAAGAGGTAAACACAATCAGTTCTTTCATTGCTTGAGCTGGTTCTATTTACCCCTTTGCTACTCATTTTTCAGTTTGTTTATATTGACTGGATGTCTGGAACAGCATGATATGTATAGTATTATTTCCCCTACTGGTACATCAGTAATATGATGTCACAGACTGTGACATCACAGATGTTGAGGCAGAGTTGTTTCTGCACTAATAATATTGAAATATATCAACATTAAACTGCAGTAATATTAATTTGCTAGCAGAATAATAAATATACATGCTGTGTTATTCATATTTCTGCAACAACCCTCCAAGAATAGGTATAAGAAGTATTTTGGCCCTGTAAAAAATAAATAAATAATATCATCATGTTGTACTTAACCCACAGAAAAAAATAAAACTCTTACGTGTAACAGATACTGCTCAGAGACTTGAAAAATATACAATCATTTACTGTGCATTACTTCTTTAACCCAAGACCTGTGATAAAACTGGAAATTTTGATGTTAAATGACTGTGAGACATTAGAAGTGATAGAACTGTTTATATTGAAAACGTAAGGCTAAAATGGCTTAAACATTATTTCTCTGCTGGTGTAATGTCATGTCTTATCATCACAAAGGAAAAAGGCTCACTATATTTTTGTTTAATTTTGAAAATAATAGTGATCTGATCGTGAGTTTTCAGTGAGGAAGAAGATACTGCTAGTGATGGTAATTTTACTCTGCACTATTGTGAAAGTAATTTTCATGTAAAGGCTAATGGAGCCACTATTTGAAATATTATTTTTATGAAATACTTATACCATTTCTGATATCACCTGTCACCCATTTTAGATTATTTATTTTTTTAATTTTGATTAGTTTTGGTGGTTGTTCGGTGTGTGTGTGCTTGTTCCTCAAGGTTTAAAACAGTGTTGATAAACAGCTGTACAGTGTAGGCAGTAACAAGCCAATATCTTCCTTTTAGCACCTAGATTCTTAGTAAGTTGTAATGTGCGTGAAAGTATTCATTCAAGTCATGTTAAGTCTGGTGTGGTGAGAAGTGTATTTAATGTTTATGGCAAAAATGGCATAAGTAAGTCACTAGTTGAATCACCAGTCTTTATACATTTTAATGCAAAGTATGTACATTGTATTGTTTTAATATAAATAAAAATAGCCCCTGAAGACACCTGTAAGTTTGTGGCCCCACTTTAATGAAAGCGTGAAACAACCTGGCACAGAATTAACAAATTCTTAAATGATTTAGTCTTCATTAATGAGGGACGTTGAGAAAAAAAAAAATAAATAAGGACCATTGATTAGTTAGATATCTTGCCTTGAGGCTAGTTACTGAACAACATATATATATGTCATTTAACCTTTAAGGTGGCATCAGTGTTTGTGTGTAATTCTATTACAACATACTTAAGTTTGCATGAAAACTACATGAGACTGAGAACAGTGGGTCACTTAAGAATGATTTTCCAAAAAAGTCTGATATTTCCTAAATGTGATGTCAAGTTCTGTTTCTTTATGCTTATGGAAGAGTGCAACAGAAGGGACAAAGTATCGGCATTATATCACAGGCTACACTATAATTACTATGCAGCTTTCAATGTAAAGTAAGGACTCTTCCCGTGCAAACTTTTATTTGTTAACAAATTACCAGATGCTGGCTAAGGTTGTTCATGAATAGTACAAACTCAGACGATATGTAATTACACATTGCCTGACTTATGCATTTTAGATATCGATGCAAAATGTTATCGTATAGGAAGAGAATGATAAGAGTCATGAATGTTCGGCAAATAGCTGCGCGTATCTGGAAAATATTATACTCAGCTTATATCAATATGAGATGCAGGATTCATACCTTAATTTTAATGTACAGAAACAGGAATAAAAACAAACTCATATTAAACAAATATTGGTCCATAATTTATTATAGTGTTGTATAGTTTTGTAAGCTTTACAACCACCTCTGGACTTAGGAGAACCTAGGAACGATCCTTGAAAAGTGGTTATTTAATACATTGGCTTGACCAATGTGAGAAAGCTAATTTTTAAGATCATTTCATGTCCATATAGAATGTATTTATTTTAGATTTTTGGCCCATTTTACCATTAACTTGGAATGCTAAGCCAATCTGCCCATACATTCCTATCTACCCCTGTTGGTGGTATAAGAAGTGTAGCAAGTTATTAAGTCTATTACAGTATTCCTGAGATTGTGAGAGGGAAAATCAGTCATGTTCCAGTGCTATCTTGTTTCTCTGTCAAATCTACAGGTTTGCCAGTTTACTTTAAAGAGTGTTGAGGCAATGACAAGTCAGCCAACCTCCCTTCTTAGAAGACAAACTGGAACTCCTTTGTTCATACCTATAGTCCCCAGATAAAACCTCTGCCTCCTCTCTTAGCTATAAATTCAAATCCACATCACCGGGGGCATGGATGGATTCTGTATCATGTTGCATGGAATGTCACAGCATTTCAAAAGCAGCTATAGTCGAAGAGCCTCATGGTTTGTCTGTATTATCTACCCCGCACTTAGATTGATAAATTAACTGGAATAACATGCATCAACAAAAATAAAAAAAAATCGAAGACTGTAATTCTGAATCTATGTAACACATCAATATTACTTTACCGAAAAGTATTTGCTGATTGTTTTGAGTGTTTTAGCTGCTATAATAACATTGTACACATTTTACAGAATTTGGGGTTTCTGAAACACTGCAGCATTTCTAAATGGTGCATTATTCAAATACTTTACTGACTTTTCCCCTTGTTTTGTCTATGTATTTCATAGGCTTGTTCTGCAGACTCTGAACATTTTCTCTTTGTTTATTTCAATTGAAAATGTGTATTTCAGCTAACAATCGATAGTGTAATAAACAATGAAGAATAAACAATGAAGAATATTTAATTTTTTTCATTTTTTTTCATTTTTTTTACTTTAGTATTTTTTGGCCAAAGATACTTCTTCTAGAGCTAGCTATATGACTATGACATGAATAAGTTGTGATTTCTTCAAAATTATTTCATTAGATGTTACATCTGCAATATGGTTTTGGTAGTGACTGAAAAAAAATTGCATTTTTGGCTTTTTTTTTTTTATAAAATAGGATTTACATTTTCAAAGGTATTAGTAATTCACCCCTATGCTAGTTATCAAGGCTTCATATGTCATATTGTGGCTTGGCTTGCTACCCAGTGGGGTAAATGTTAGCTCTAGGAGATAGGCACTGTTGGTGTGACACCCCAACCTCATGTACAAAATAGGAAAAAGCGGCTGATGCTACTGCCAATTAGACATATAGTATATCTCACTTCTTAAAAGTATGTGATGAAAATGGTGACTTTACCGAGGGCCAGTATTTTGTATATGACATCAGCAATCCTGTAGGATAGAACATACTAAGTTGCAGTGATGTTTACAAGTTATGCATTTGGGATAAAATAAGAATCGATACCAACTGTGTGGGTTTTGTTTTCATTATTCTTAAACTGAAAGCTGGATTCTGCCAATTTCTGATTCTTCATCTTAGAAAAATTTAGCAGTAAGTGAAAGATGATAACATGCAACACAAAGTCATCGTTGAACAAAATGAGATTTTTGTCAAAATGTTTTCAAACACTGCCAGTCATCATAATTACAGAATACATCAAATAAATCACTATTGTTTAAGTCTGGGTGACAGCATTGCCAAGTAATAAAATTATTGGGCTATTTGTTAGCCATCAAGTGCAATATGTACTTAAGTAATCTCCAGTATGAACCCACATTCTGAGGAACTTTAAAGAAGATATTGATACTTTACCCAAAGTACACTTTCATACACTGTCAAATAGACTTTAAATAAATTCATATCTGATTCCGGTGGCTATCTATTACAAGATATAAAATCTTAGGAGGAAACTTAGAAAAGCAGTATTAAGTCTAAACTGTTGTAGAAATGACATATCATCTTTTGTCTAGATTGCTGATCAGTTTAAAGCATGAAGAAACCGATATATTCCAAAGAGGATTATATAATTTTAATACTACTTCCGACGAGAAAGTGAAAAAAAATTGGAGAATGGCTATTTAGTGCAATATATCAATAATGTTTTGTTGTACATATTGATGTGATTTTTCAATTTATATTTTAAGAGAGGAAATGGAATGCCTTCTTATGTTTATGTATGTGTATGCTATTAAAAAGAAAATGATGAATGCATAAAAATGGTTTTATTCTCATTTAAAAATGAGAATACTGATAGCTGCACATTCCATAATCATCATCTTTGTAGTGGAATGCCTGACCTTTACTAGCATCTCAGTAGAGGATGGTGTCCAGATAGGCCATTGCCCTGTCATGTTATTCTTTCTCTGCTGAGTATAGATTGATATGCTTGGTGGACACAGTAGATTCTGTTGTTTCCTGAACAGCTGTCAGTATCCAAGTGTAACACTGCTGTTTCATGCCAAAGGAGCTTTACTGCCTTGATGAACTTGACTGATACGTATATACATTTAGATCCTGCAAAAGTCTCAGGGACTGGTCATTAGTATACCATTCCTACTTGTTGTGTCTTTCGGCTTTTCCTGGTTAGGGGCTGCCACAGCGGAACTCCAGTCTGCTAATGATTGGCAGTAGATTTTTACGTGCTGAGTTGCCGGCCCTGACTCACAACCTTCAACGAAGGTGCACCCATTCACGCATGTCTCCACACAGAAGACACTCTAGCTGAGAATCGAACAGGACAACATCTTACTGTGAGACGACAATGCTACCGCAGCACCACCACCGCAGTTAGTATACCATTCCTACTAGTTTTCTAAAAAAACAGACAGACAGACGGATGGCAGTGATAGAACCTTCATTTCACTACTGATATTATAAAGCATGGATTTGCAATTGTCTATAACAAGATCACATTTCAGGAGCAGAAGGGAAAATACATTCTTCTTGAAATCCGCTGCTTAATAGAAAGAGAGTCAGTAAGACCATTCTATGAAACTATTTACTTATTTGTCAATGTTGTTATTATTTTTTTAAGCTTGTGTTCTGTAGTACTTAGATTGTGGTTCCTATAATGGCAAATAAATGTTTTCAGCTTTATTCTGTAAGACACTTATTTGTACTGGTTTGATATGCATGCATCTGGTTTGATATGCATTGTTTATGGAAGATAGCAGAATCCAGTAATCATATTCTGACCATAGAACATATGCATTGATATGTTTAATCAGTAGATGCAATAGTGCGGGCTTGGTGGCTGTGTGACAACATTTGTAATGTTATTCAGGATGCATGGGCTCAGGTGCATCCTGAGGTATTTCAGTCACTAATAAGTCAGGAAGCAGTAGTTTCAAGGAAGTCTTGGACTTACTGCTGAGTGGATTGAGGGTACAACGCTACCAGTATATCTAGCACCTTAAAGTTAGTTCATTAGTTTTAGCGGCTATATGCATGTAGTTGTAATGCATGCAGTGATGGCTGCAGCACAGTATCTCAGCCCTACCAGGAAAAACAAAACAAAATATGAACATCCTTGTTGAGAATTTGGGTAATAGAATGAGTAATTATGAAAAAATAATCACTTCTTCTTAATGGTTACATCATGGGGTTTGGCATAATGGTTAAAGTGTTTGTCTTACAGATACAAGGTGCAGGGTTTATTCCCAACTTAAAAGGGGAATTTGCTAGGATTCAAAGGTCCCTGAAGTGCAAGTACTTTAGTACATAGCTATGAACATATCTTTGTGATAATACTGAAAACATGTTATATGAACTTCTTTGGGATGCATGGCTAGGTTTAAAAAGGCCCTCATGGTTGTTAGCCTAGTAGACACCCACAAACCTATACATGTGTCACAAGTTAATCGGCATCACTTATTCAACTGCACTACATACCATTTTTGTTGTTCTGTTTTCAAACTTTAGAGTGCTTTTTAGTCATTGCAATTTCCTATAATTCAGCAATTTCTAAGAAGAAAAAAATAATTATAACAAATTGCTGCATTGCATTTGCATTAGTAGAGTAATGAAGGCTTCTGAAACCTGTAACTGACGATTTATGGACATCAGCAGAGACACAAGAGAGTTTATGTATTATATCCTTATCAGATCAGCACCATGGCCTACTGAAGTGATAACTGCCTACAATAGGGGTAAATCGTATACAGCAATCATGTAGAAATAAGATTCCTAGTGGGTGTTGCTTGTCACAATAAATCATGTAAAACATGAGAACTATCATTCTGTTGTCAGGTTTCATAATAGCATAGATATTAGTCCATTACCTCCAGAATTGGGGACAGTGCCAAAAATAATCATGATCAGTGGTGGAAAATCATGGACAGTTTTTAAACATTCATACTATTACATTAGCAAATTTGATATATCAATAGAATTTAATCTAACAAGTATTTTCTAATGGGTAGGAGGTCAATAACTTTAATGATAAACTCTATTTCCTTAGTGTAATAATCACCTGCTATGCTTCAAAATTACAAATCTTAGCATAGGTGCAGCAAACATTTGAGCCAAAATAAGAGATATCACTGAAAATCAGGGAAAGTTGAGAGGTATGTGTGCTGGTAGTATTACAGTCACTGGGAGAAACATAGTATTATCTGTTCAAACCTGGATATTTTATTTCTGCAATGCATAAAAAGAAAAACTGCTTATAAAATACTCTTGGAACCCAATTATACACATAGATACCCATACACACACACACACACACACATATATATATATATATATGTATATATATATATATATATATATATATATATATATATATATATATACATATATATATATATATATATATATATATATTATATATTATATTATATATTATATTATATCTATCATATATGGGTGTCATTGGTTTGGTCACGGCACTCATTAATCATGTACTTGTGTTTTTGGTAATTTATGTCAGTGATGAAAGTACTACTGCGGTGGTGGTGCTGCGGTAGCATTGTCACCTCATAGCAAGACGTTGTCCTGTTTGATTCTCAGCTAGAGCATCTTCTGTGTGGAGGTATACATGAATATACGTTGAAGGTTGCGCATCAGGGCTGGTAACCCGGTATGTAAAAATCCACTACCAATCATTAGCGGACCGGAGTTCCGCTGTGGCGACCCCTAACCGGGAAAAAGCCGAAAGACGCAAACATGTCATTGCTGAAAGTGGTCAACTAATTTACAGTCTAACTTCAGCAGGTCAATAAAGAATCCCAAAGATTCCCAAAGAATCCCCTTTTCCATATCAGAAGCCTTCATTAAGTACTACAAGCATGCTATGCATTTGAAATGTTTAGCATAGTATGACTATTCAAAAATGGAGAAATGTGGCATAACAAAGACCTTTTTCACACTTTTCCCATTGAATCATTGCATTACGGTACCAAGCTATGTTTAGTATAACTTTACATGACATCAAATGAATTATATCTTACCCTCATGGTGATATTTCATAACTCAGATTGGTGTAAGAGACTTGCACCATTTTAAGCTATGCAACTTAATTTAATGAACCACTGCCTTATGTACAGAGCACAATGAAAGAAAAAAAAACTAAAAACAAATATTGGGTAACAAAATGCCCGCATTATATTCTGTATAGTTAATAGAATAAGTTATATTAGTTATGGTATTAACTAAACTGCACTTTGTTGAAAGAGTAGTATGATAATACCCATTATGTAAGGGCACAGCTGCCTGGTGATTAACATATTACCTAATACATAGCATGTAAAAACATAGTTTCAGGCTGTTTTGCATAACCAGATTCATTAATTTCTATTAATCTCCCTCTTCAAGCTGCCAAAAAATATGAATTACTTGCATGTTTTGAGGCTCTGTTGTGAGAACTGGTCTTTACAAAGTGAAGTGTATAGAAAGTTAACAAAAAGTTTAACATTATTACAGGTTCCTTTTCTTAGATTAAACCATTTTACTTTTGTTTCCCATGGTTTTGTGTGAATGGATCATGGGAAAACTCTTTCTATCCCTAATGAATATAACTATTGCTAGATTATATGCTCATTTGTATAATAATATTATTTTGTAAAGAAAAAAATCCTTCATATACTTATTGGCTGTATTACAGTATCATGGACAAAGATAGCAGAGGAACAGCAGACCAATTACAGCTCAGATACAAGAAGGAAAGAAGTATGTCATCAAAAGTCCTCCAATGACTTTATGCTTCTTCTCTTCCCTTCATCATTAACCCCAGAGGGCAAATTTCAGAGTCATCTATCTTCAAAGCAGAGTCATACAACTGACGTCCTATAGGAGTTACAAATGTATTTTTGTGGCCCAGGCTTCACTGCATTAGTTACACCAAATTTTACAGCTAAGACATCAAAAAACAATACAGTGGGTACCTCCCATCCAAAAATGGACAGTGTGCTCCTGCTTCATATTTTCTCTTCTCCACAGGAAGGACACATCACAAAGAACAAATCACATATTCATCAGATAAAAAATGTGTACAGTATGTAATGAAACCGTTACTGCACCATATAGACCAGACTGTTTTTCCTGAGGTACTGTGTAGAGATAACAATAAATTCCAAGACTCTTTTCCGTTCCATATAGTTTCACCAATATTTTAGGAACAGTCACATATACAGTCTGATAGACTGAAGTTTTCGTAGCTCAAAAGGTAGCACATTCACCTGTCACATTCAACGAATATAAGGCTGTGAGTTCTATTCCCACCCTAGATGCATGGATTCATTTTCCAGTGTTGTCATTACAGTGCCTTACTTCAGAAGATATGCTAAGTCTAATTCGCATCTGCCTGAACTGGTGGTAGCTCAGGTGGATGTAAAAGATATATATATATATATATATATATATATATATATATATATATATATATATATATATATAGGCTCCTAAGTGGCAAATTTTCCCCTTGTTGATATGAATATGATCTTATTTCTCACCTGGAAAGGATCCGGTGGTTTAATGGGATTAACCTGGTCAACAAAGCATTTATAAATGTAGTCCTTATAGAAGTCTTTTTTTTTTTCTGTATGGGACAAAAAGATTCAAAAAGTTCTGCTAGAACAAATTATTACAGCAAGGCAGTTTCTGCTAGCCTTGTGATAGATGCCATATTGCATCTTTCAAGTTCATTATGCAAGCCTGTGCATGAGGATGCTACACTGTCATCAAAAAATGCAAGACTTAATCTATAGCTCCCTGGAAATAGTGCATTTTCCCAACTATGTAAAGAAAGAGCTCACATGGAAACTTGATTTATACACACTGTTCAAAGAAATTACTTTACTTTCTTCAAACATATACTAATAGACTCATCAGATTATGCTTGGGGATCTCATTTTAGCACCATTAATGAACTGACAGCAGTCTGCAGGCCTTGATAACTTTTCAAGACAATTTTAATTTAAAAATATCAATAGATTAACACATACACTTCTGTGATACTTAAACTAGGAGAACACACACCATTAAAAGTTACAAAAGAATGTTTCACATTTGGAACTGCAATTCACACAGCAGCTTTCAAATGTCAGCAGGCAGCTAGCAAACATTTTAAGAAGGAAGATACCTCTGGCTTAGTAATGTAAATTACATTCACATTTTTCCCAAATGTTTGATTGATAAGAGTTATATTCTGCCACCTACTTCTACAACTAGGATTTTCTCTTATAATGGTTCTATTGACTTAACATCCATTAGCCTTACCTCTTCATGTAACAATATTGGCAGAACAAGACCATAAGGTATTGCATCTTGAAACACTGAACCTGTTAGATAAGAGAAGACATCATTCCAAGTTCTGCATGAATTCTTTATTTAGACAAATCTTATAGATTTTGAAGGAACTCAGACTATCAACACATAAAAGTCATGTAACACAATATAAACCATTTATTTCATTCTTCGTCTTTGGTAGACATGCATCTATCAGCAATTTTGCCTATGTTCCAGCCTAGCCTCTTAACCTAACATGTCCTTTGATTAAAGTCTTTTTTTTTTTTTTTTTATTTGGAGTCTTCATTTAGTACCACTAAGATAGTAAACTTTTTTTTTCCAAATGGAATTTGAGTTTTTTTGCTATATAAGCTGATTTTCTTTCCTTTTGAACTGAATGCTTCACTATATTCTATGCCTTTTCGATGTATATACGACCATCACCATCTTCCAAGAATCACTCTTCTGGTAACAGGCATGCCAAAATGCTGCTAGTTGAACTGCTGTCATAGACATTTGCTGACACTATTTAAAATTCAGTAATAATGCAAGAGCCTGGGGATACCTTCTCCGTTTATGTGGTTAGCAGCATGACAAAATCACAGAAGCAGCTCCCCTTCAATATCCATAAAAATTGCCACAACAATAGACAGTCAAATTTTATTCCTGAAGGAAAAACATACTCTTGTCAAATACTCCTATTATCCCATGCAGACTGTAGTCCCTTCTGCACCTCTGAAAACTCCATGGTCGATATACTTTGGGAAACTGGATCATTCCCACAGTCCAATGGTGCATGCAAGGTGTCTTTGTTATGAGTCTGATCTGACAGCAACTTTTAATGGATCCCACTATTGGTCAGTCACTTTCAATATACAATGCTTTAGTGGTTCAAACTCTCTTAAAGAGCTCTTCCTCTCCTCCTCTTCATGTATCCCTTCCAATCTATATGAGAATATGAAAATAAAATCACAATTACCCTAATAAGTATATTTTAAATGTATACTATAGTTGTTTAAAATGATAAACTTCAGATAATGCTTTCAAAGCTAATGAAAGCTGTTTGCAGTATGAAAGCATACTTAATTTATTTCAAAATATGTTGTTATAGCTCAAGTGGGTTAAGGGAAATGTGAAAATTACAGCTAAAACTACATACAGATATATGTACAAGTAAAATGTACTTAAGAACAGGCTGTAGGAATACACCTATAAATAAAACACTGCATTCTTTTGGAAACTGTGTCAGAAATTCACCCAGGTTTTAGAACTATAGAATGTAAATAATTTGGTAATCAAATACAGACACTTCAAGGGATTGATTATTATTTTTTAGTGTTATGTCCTCAAGATTACTTTTTGAACTCTGCTTTTTCCATCTCAGTCAGACTGATGAGTGCCTGATGACTCTAAGGGGAACTTTTCCTGGTTGCCACCCCAAAGCTTTCATTTCTCTTTTCTTCAATAGGCTGCTTTTATGAGCCAGGGAAACATTAAATAACATCTTGTCTTTCCCATTGATTCCAGAGTTTTTAATCATTTGAAATGCAAGCTAGATACTTGGTTTCAAGTGTGTTTCTCTCCCCTTCAGCTCCTTTTATTCATTTCTATTGGAAGCCAACTTACTAAGATATTGACTAGCTCTCTGCCTTTGTCATTGCTTCTGTCAGTCTGAAAAAAAATCTTTTGAGTGTCTTTAAAACATTTGACTGTTTAGATATATTTCTCAGTGTAAGTTTTTCTGTTGAGCAATTGGCCCTCAAGGGAAAAGCACAGATGTGTCACTACAGCACTTATAGCAGTATAAATTTATATCTGTAGGTTTATAAAAAAGATTTGCTAATCAAAGGGAAGCTTATTTCAAGGAGTGTCTTGAGGTAAATGGAGAAAGCACAACAGAATTTGTAACAGAATAGCATATCAATGAAAGCAAACCTGCAATCCTAGCAGTAAGTGCATAAAAGGGACATTATTAAAAACAGTCAGGGAGTCTTATCTACACTCACCAGGGAAAATTGACTCTACTATGCTCATTTTATACTCCCCAGGAAATACCAACTTTTACCATGCTCACTTTATCTACACTCACCAGGAAATATCAACTTTTATCATCCTCACTTTATCTACACTTACCAGGAAATATTGACTTTTGCCATGTTCATTTATGTACAGTCACCAGGATATATTGACTTTTATCATGCTCACTTTATCTGTACTCACCAGGATATATTGACTTTTACCATGCTCACTTTATCTACACTTACCAGGAAATATTGACTTTTGCCATGCTCATTTATGTACAGTCACCAGGATATATTGACTTTTACCATGCTCACTATATCTGCACTCACCAGGAAATACCAACTTTTACCAAGCTCACTTTATCTACACGTACCAGGAAATATTAGACTTTTACCATGCTCACTTTATCTACACTCACCAGGATATATTGACTTTTATCATGCTCACTTTATGTATACTCACCAGGAAATATCAACTTTTACCATGCTCACTTTATCTGCACTCACCAGGAAATATCAACTTTTACCATGCTCACTTTATCTACACTTACCAGGAAATATTGACATTTACCATGCTCACTTTATCTTCACTCACCAGGATATATCAACTTTTGCCATGCTCACTTTATCTATGTTCACCAAGAAATATTGACTTTTGCTATGCTCACTTTATCTACAGTCACCAGGATATATTGACTTTTATCATGCTCACTTTATCTGCACTTACCAGGAAATATTGACTTTTACCATGCTCACTTTATCTACACTCACCAGGAAATATCAACTTTTACCATGGTCACTTTATCTGCACTTACCAGGAAATATTGACGTTTGCCATGCTCATTTATGTACAGTCACCAGGATATATTGACTTTTATCATGCTCACTTTATCTGCACTCACCAGGGTATATTGACTTTTATCATGTTCACTTTATCTACACTCACTAGGATATATTTACTTTTATCATGCTCACTTTATCTGCACTCACCAGGAAATATCAACTTTTATCATGCTCACTTTATCTACACTCACCAGGAAATACCAACTTTTACCATGCTCACTTTATCTATATTCACCAGGAAATATCAACTTTTACCATGCTCACTTTATCTACACTCACCAGGAAATGTCAACTTTTACCATGCTCACTTTATCTACACTCACCAGGAAATATCAACTTTTACCATGCTCACTTTATCTACACTCACCAGGAAATATCAACTTTTACCATGCTCACTTTATCTACACTCACCAGGAAATATTGACTTTTACCATGCTCACTTTATCTACACTCACCAGGAAATATCAACTTTTACCATGCTCACTTTATCTACACTCACCAGGAAATATTGACTTTTACCATGCTCACTTTATCTACACTAGCCAGGATATATCAACTTTTACCATGCTCACTTTATCTGCACTCATCAGGAAATATCAACTTTTACCATGCTCACTTTAGCTACACTTACCAGGAAATATTGACTTTTACCATGCTCACTTTATCTACACTCACCAGGATATATCAACTTTTATCATGCTCACTTTATCTACACTTACGAGGAAATATTGACTTTTGCCATGCTCATTTATGTATACTCACCAGGATATATTGACTTTTATCATGCTCAGTTTATTTGCACTCACCAGGGTATTTTGACTTTTATCATGCTCACTTTATCTATACTCACCAGGAAATATCAACTTTTACCATGCTCGCTTTATCTGCACTCACCAGGAAATATCAACTTTTACCATACTCACTTTAATTACATTCACCAGGAAATATCAACTTTTACCATGCTCACTTTATCTACACTCACCAGGAAATATCAACTTTTACCATGCTCACTTTATCTACACTCACCAAGATATATTGACTTTTACCATGCTCAATTTATCTGCACTCACCAGGAAATATCAACTTTTACTATGCTCACTTTATCTACAATTACCAGGAAATATTGACTTTTACCATGCTCGCTTTATCTACACTCACCAGGAAATATCAACGTTTACCATACTCACTTTAATTACACTCACCAGGATATATCAACTTTTACCACTTAATCTGCACTCACCAGGAAATATCATCTTTTACTATGCTCACATTATCTACACTTATCAGAAAATATTGACTTTTACCATGCTCACTTTATCTTCACTCACCAGGAAATATCAACTTTTAGTATGCTCACTTTATCTACACTTATCAGGAAATATTGACTTTTACCATGCTCACTTTATCTTCACTCACCAGGAAATATCAACTTTTACCATGCTCACTTTATCTACACTCACCAGGAAATATTGACTTTTGCCATGCTCATTTATGTACAGTCACCAAGATATATTGACTTTTATCATGCTCACTTTATCTACACTCACCAGGATATATTGACTTTTACCATGCTCGCTTTATCTACACTCACCAGAAATATCAACGTTTACCATACTCACTTTAATTACACTCACCAGGATATATCAACTTTTACCACTTTATCTGCACTCACCAGGAAATATCAACTTTTACTATGCTCACTTTATCTACACTTATCAGGAATTATTGACTTTTACCATGCTCACTTTATCTTCACTCACCAGGAAATATCAACTTTTAGTATGCTCACTTTATCTACACTTATCAGGAAATATTGACTTTTACCATGCTCACTTTATCTTCACTCACCAGGAAATATCAACTTTTACCATGCTCACTTTATCTACACTCACCAGGAAATATTGACTTTTGCCATGCTCATTTATGTACAGTCACCAAGATATATTGACTTTTATCATGCTCACTTTATCTACACTCACCAGGATATATCGACTTTTACCATGCTCACTTTATCTACACTCACAAAGAAATAGCAACTTTTATCATGTTCACTTTATCTACACTTACCAGGGAATATTGACTTTTGCCATGCTCATTTATGTACAGTCACCAGGATATATTGACTTTTATCATGCTCACGTTATCTACAGTCACCAGGATATATTGACTTTTATCATGCTCATTTTATCTACACTCATCAGGATATATCGACTTTTACCATGCTCACTTTATCTACACTCACCAGGAAATATCAGCTTTTACCATGCTCACTTTATCTATGCTCACCAGGAAATATCGACTTTTACCATACTACCTTTATCTACACTCACTAGGAAATATCGACCTTTAACATACTCCCTTTATCTACACTCACTAGGAAATATTGACCTTTACCATGCTTACTTTATCTATACACATCAGGAAATATCAACTTTTGCCATGCTCACTTTATTGCTGTAATATGTTTTAGTAGCAAAGCTCCCAACATAGATGATTTTGTGTGGAAATGGATGGATGTGGCAAACTCAGCTGCAGTAGAGAATGAATTAAAGAAATTAACTCTTGTCAGTATTAAAATAATTTCCATTGTGGGAGGATTTTCATGGCTAGGCACATGTTTAGCTTAGTGTTAGTATGCTGAGGAAACTGAAATAGTTTTTGATTTAAAAACTGTAATATATTTAGAAGCTGTTTGTCAGCTCACTTGCAGAACTGTTTTAATAGTATTATAGTAAGTTTTGTGATGTACTGTATTTACTTTTCAGTCACACTTGTTTTTTCAATAGTTTAGGCAGTTTTAGATTCACTGAGGAGGTTTCTGTTGTTATATACAAAGCTTATATTATATACATTTTTGAACTAAGTCTTTCAGATGCATCTGAAGACTAGAGATGTGGACTTTGAACAAATATCTTGGTCTAACTACTACCTGATAAAATTTAGACAACAGCTGCCAGTAGTTTTGTCATTTGATTCTGAACAGGTAACATCCAAGACTAATGGACCATTGTTAGTGTCATTTTGGTTCCTCTGCTGGAATTGGAAAGCCTTTTGGAGGGGCTTACTGTTGGCAGTTTGGAGTCACTAGTTGTCACCTGTAATGTGGCATTGATTGGTGCTCTGGTTTCTGCCACTCTGTGTTTTTGTGTAACCTAGGTCTCCTACCCAGTGTTAGCAATAGTTACCCAAGGGCTCTGTATTATGCAGACACAAAGAAGATGGAGAACAAGTTGGTGGGTAAACTTCTGTCTTGAGAAGAAACTTCATTTGGGTGGCATTATTCAGTTTTTGCTGCCTCAGATCATCTGACTGTAATTTTTCATGTGGTTGGCAGGCTGTTCAGTCAATACTGTTTTACAATTTGTAAAGTCCGGTCCTCTGTCAGTGTGAGGAAGTTGCATACCTCTTTGAATATAAGATTGTCACGATACTGGATCTCATCCTCACTGATATGGGAGAGTACTGCACTCCCCCTACTGTAATATCTTCTGTGATAAGGTCAGACCACAAAATGGTCTCCTTTGAAATAAAAATAAAACCTGGACCCCCAATTGAACCTGGAATATTCAGGAACTACTCCAAGGCTAACTTTCTGCTATTAAGTGATAACCTGGAAAAATGTCAAGACCCCATAAACCATGAGAACACTGCTGCCTGTGCAGAACTGTTCACAGAAACCCTGTGCAAGCATGTCAATAGCTGCATTGAGGCAGCTGTACCCACCAGGAAGAAGTGCAGAACTAAGCAAAAAACAAGCCACCCTGGTAGAATCACAAAATCAATAGGTTGTATAGCAGAAGGAAGAAAATCATGGAAAAAATTAGGGGGTGCAGCACCCAGCAGGATAAAACCACTTTCATCAAACTAAACAAACTACTGAAAGGGCAAATAAAGTCTACCAAAGCCAAATTCGAGTTAAATTTGGCCTCCCTTGCCCAGGAAAACCACAAAGCATTCTTTAGCTATGTCTGCAACCTCAAAGGCAATACACACTTGTGTTCAGAGCTCATTGCAAATGGAGCCACCTATATAGATCCAGAAGATATACCAAACCTACTGGATAACAAATGCAGCTCTAGCTTTACCCCTCACTCCCACCTCAACCTTCCCTCAGGAAATAACATCAAATGTAACTCCACCTGCTATCACTAGGGAACAGGTCCTTAATGGTCTCTCTAAGGCCAAGAACACTGAATCAATGGGCCCAGACAATATTCCAAGATGCCTCTTAAATAGCATGAAACATGACCTATGAGACCCTCTGGAATTGCTGTTTAACTGTAGCCTCCAAACAGGCTCCGTACCTTATGAATGGAGAAGAGCATCAGTCATCCCTCTGTACAAATTTGGGCCATCTCCAGACCCTGGAGACTACAGACCCATAAGTCTCACTAGTCTTATAGGTAAAACCATGGAAAGAATTGTCATGGAAATGATCAATAGTAATATACTATAAACTGGACCCAACCCAGTTTCATTTTGTCTAGGGTAGGTCACGCCTACTCAACCTAGTGGACTTATTTGAGAAGGCCACCAAAGCAATGGATGAGGGCAAAATAGTTCACACTGCCTACCTTGACCTGGCCAAGGCATTTGACACAATATCCCACTCAGGCATTGTTGACAAACTCAGGAAGTTAGGTACAAACCCGTATGTCACCCAATGGATAGAAAACTGGCTCACAGACAAGACTCATGAGGTTAGAATTGGATAGTCCACCTCTAGAAAGAGGCCAATCACAAGTGGAGTCCCTCAGGGATCAGTCCTTGGACCACTCCTTTTTTGGCATTTACTTCTGTGAAGTCAAGGCCAATGTCAGTGGTCTCTGGTTGACTAAATTTCCAGATGATTGCGGATCAGGAGCTATCATTGAATCTCACACTGACACAGATGCTCTCCAGGAAGGGCTGATACAGACAAACAACTGCTGTCAGAGCCATGGACTAAAACTAAATGGCTAGAAATGCATAATAGTATTGTTTGGGAAGTCATCCACCCCTGGTAACTATCATATTGACAACACACCCCTAAGAGTTGACCCAGTAGTAAGGGACTTAGGGACACACATAGACAGTAATCTAGTTTTGACCATCATGTGTCTACAGTAGTGAGGAAATCATTCTATGTTGTGCAACTTATAAACAAAGGTATGGCATTGAAGTCCAAAGAAGTCATTGTTCCACTGTATTCGGCATTTGTCAGACCTGTCATTGAGTACAATGCCACCTTTGGTATGTATCTAACCAGGCATATCCAACAATTGGAAAGTCCACAGAGGTTCCTCACTAAAAGAATACAGAGCATAAGTAACATATCTTATGCAGACTGCCTCAAGGCCCTATCCCTGTATTCTCTCTCAGGCTTTTGAGGGGAGATCTATGACTGGCCTACAGGGCATTGCCAGACTCCACTCTGATGGGCCTCCTGCATATCCACAAAACAAACAGCACCAGAATTACCCAGTCTAAAGACTTAAACCTTGCCTGTGATATAAATAGGATCTGCTGGAGAGACAGATATGTATCCCAGTGAATACCCTGTTTCTGGAACTAGCTCCCCATCCATGTGATGCAGGGTTCCACCCTAACCCAGTTCAAGTGCAATGTGGACAATTGGATGGGGAACAGAAAATTCATCCCTGTTTTGACACCTATGTCTCTAATGGACACAGACAACCTGTAAATGGTTCATCTCCCAGGCCCTTGCTTGTAAATGTTTCATCTCACAACCCCCTTCTTACACTTATCAAGCGTATCAGAACTTGTCAAAGAGTTGAGATGTATGGCTAGACTTAAAAAGGCCCTTGTGATCGTTAACCTTGTAAACACGTGACCCTATACAAAAGTCCTATTTATCCCTGGATTTGTCATTCATTGTTGCAATCTGTCTGATGCAAGTTTGAATATATCAACTTTGATAAGGTCATGAATATGTTTTCATATGTGCATACTACATACTGTGGTCTTTGTGTGTGAGTTTGGTAAAGTCTTGCCTTAAGTCATGAGATTCAGCTAATGCCAAGTAGTTGCACCTCAGTGAGGACAGATTTTATTTTTCCTGTTGGTATTTGAAGTGGGTTTGCTAATAAAAGTATTTCCAAAGCAATACTTGATTTGGACATGCTAGAATGTTATTGACCTTTCTTTAATCTTCCATTTATAGATAATGTTATCAATAGGACAATACATGTAAGACTGTAGTCCAAGCCAACATCTCTTGATTTTAAATATATATATATATATTATATTTTTTTGGTATCCTCAGACCTTATTAATACCAGCCTAGTCCCAAGTACCGCACATCCATACTGGGTCTACTAGCACCCCCCCAAAGACTTGCTGTATTGTTACTGCAGCCAATCATAGATCTTAAGGGTGTCCTGGGGGCTCAGCTGTCTGTGCTGCCATCTGGTGGGGGGGGGCATTATTTTATATGCTTTACACCCCCCACACACACACTTACTGGTTGTGTCCAAGGACATCACCTCTCTTTGGACCACATCTGCTCTTTAGGGAGTATCACCAGCTAGCACCCTCTTACCAGCATGCCCATTCCTCCCTGCCATTCCCTCAGTCACCCAATCCACTAATCAAACCCAGGTCAGCTGGGATATACTTAGGGCTTTATCCCTCTATGCCACCAAAACAGCCATGGTCTCTTTAAGATCTTGATCCACAACAGTATTGTTTTACACTAAGCAATGGGCTGGGACTGCCTCTTGCTTGTGTGCCTAATGACCTTTTGATGATTGTAGTCTATCTTTGGCCTCCTTGATGCTGTACCAATGTTGGGTGCTATGGCCCATGGTATCTTGACTGAGAACCTGAAGCCTTAGTGTGGAATGATTGGCATTGTTCTTGTGTGATTTGCCTCTTATCACTTAGACCACATCTGATGTTTTTTTTTTCTCTAAGTTAATATTTTCAGACCTTTTCCTTTGGAATGTGGTATGCTAGATGGCTTTATGCTGGCACCTCTTTTATTCACAGTGTGCATGATGCTGCTTAATTAGGTCATAACTGGGAGATAAATTCATAATCAGATTTTGCCGAAGATATATTTTCTCTCCTCCTTCCTGCAGCTGACCATCAACTCCCAACAGCTCCTCTACTCTCCTCATTCACCAGGGCTATTGGACCCAACGTAGTATTTCCCAGGATCAACCCAACTCCACATCTGGAGTTGATGAGGAGAGGGAGGACACTGGTAGGGCATCATACTGTTGCCTGTGAATGTATCCTAACACCCATTACCTCCTAATAGAAACCTCTGGGGCAGTTGCATCAGTAAGTGCATGTGTCCTTCTGCACACGTGCAGTCTTTAACTAAGCGACATACCTGCTGGCAGCATGGAGCCTCATGTGGCTGTTAACACTGCTGTACTGCAGTGAGCCAAGACTTGCATGTCCCTTCCAGTGCATCTTCCACAGGCCAAACACTGGTCATCTGGGTGGTAGTAGGGGTTTTATCCCTCTGTACCATTGTACCACCAACATTTTCAGAAGACAAAAATCTATTCTTGGCTGTACTACTGTTGAAAGTAGCATATAGTGGACAGAACAAAGTCAACTCAATCTCAATCCAGTTAAGACTGAGGTGAATCCTGGGCATACCATAGTTCATCAAACACACATTCCTCTCCTTTCTCCAATTAAATTTATAGGGGGACAGACTGGAGCTTGTATCAAGAAGTTCATGATGTGGATGTGTTTCTTGATGAATGGTAGATTTTCTTTTGCCTTCTTTGTTTCAGCCTTTGGTAATAAGGTGACTTTCCTCATCTGGGACTGCAAATCTAAGACTTGCTTCATGCCAGCCCTCAAGTACTATCTGTATACAGAAGGTTCTATTTAAATCCTCTCAGGTGCAGTAATTGTCCTTTTGCTTTTCAAAGTTATTCAATTTGATTGATTGAATGATTGATTTATTCTTATCATTTAAACTGCCACCTGGCTGTGTAAACCTTGGGTGTAGATGATTTTCGCTGCTGAAGTGGCACCCTGACCCTGTATGCAAAAATGGGAAAAGGGGGTTGTGGCTGGATGGATGGATTTAAACTGTTTTAATATTCCTGCTCTTATCAATCCAACAGTTATTTTTTTCCTATTTTATCTGTAAATTCACAAACATGAAGTGTTTAAATACTTTAATAAACAAACAAGTAAATAAAAAAAGGACCCTAGGGAGTTGTTGGCTGTAGTCTTGTAAACGAAAACGACTATCTCTTTAGACATTTTTTGTGAAGGTTTAGACAAAAGAGACAGGGGACATAAGCATGACAAAAAACACATTTCAAATAATGTGATCAGTGACCTGGAAAAGAAACTTGTAAATGTAAAATCTCCATCATATGAATAAATGAAGGGAAGGAGGACACCAGGACAATTGTGGAATAAATTTCAAAGTGGATAACATATCATGGGTATAAATGGGTATAAAGAATTATTATTTAGTGGCACACATGCCAAATGGTTCATTTTAAATACATTTCTTAAAATGTTACAGCTATCATTCTGTCAGTGTCATTTTGATGGCATTCTCCATGACTAGCATGAAGTGGACACTTTTGTGACATGTTAGAGGAATAATGACATACCAATATAATTTAGGCATTTCATTATATTTATTTCCTTTTTACTTTTTTAAGTTTTGACAGTTTGATAAGATCTATTAAATACAATTATATGTTTTCACTGATTATCAGTTGCCTTAGGCTTGCTAGGGATGATGACTGCTTGCTTATGTGAGACAGTATGGGAAGTGTTCTGTATTTAGACTTTATTATTCATTTGCAACTCTTTGCCTTAAAAGTGTAACCTACAATTGTATAAATATATAATTTCGTGGCATGTTACATGTTTTAAGATGCAAAGAAAAAATGTCTTCTAGACTACTGTGTAATCCTTCTCTTTCAGGAGAAAGTATAAAAAATAAAAATTTATAATGAACCTTCAAGAAAGAGGGATACTTTAAAAAACGATGCATATTTCCAGTTTAATGAGAGAGTACATTTAGTGTTATAATATTACAAAATATGTACTAGCCATTATACAAGAAAAAAACCCTGACATATTCTAACTATTAATAAATCAGGTGGTTAAACTAAAAAATACTAGGTATTTTTTATCCTTCTCTCCTCTTTAGAATTGGAAATAACATTCATCTTAATTAGAAATAACTAATACTTATATTATATTGCACTTTTAAAGTAAGATTGTTTCTTATTTGTGCTAGCATATGAGGACAAGGTTCTCACTCTTGACTATGATTTTCTTTGGATCAGTTTATCAGAAAGCCACTGATGATCTTTATTCTTCTGAAGCATACAGTTTGATAAACAAGAATTTAAGCAATGTCTGCCATTTTAAAGTTAGCAGGTCAGGCCTTCACAAGTTTCTCACATTTCACCACTCCCCCATTTTTTCTTGTACTGTATGAGTACGTTTGAGTTTGTGGATGCATTTCTTTATGGTGTGTGTGTGTGTGTGTGTGTGTGTATGTGTGAGTGTCTGTGTGTGTCTGTGATGTCTGTTCATCAGCATCATGTCTTCAGAAAAAAATGTTGATTTACCGGCTAACTCTGTCCAGAAGGAAGGCTCATCTAAATAGATTCTAATGGCCTGGCATTATGGGCAAAAGTTTGTTACGACTTCAGGGATACTATATAGTACTTTCTAATGGCCTGGCATTATGGGCGAATGTTTATTACGACTTCAGGAATATTATATAGTACGTCCTAATGACCTGGCATTATGGGTGAATGTTTGTTATGACTTTGAGATATTATGTAGTACTTTCTAATGGCTTGGCAATATGGGTGAATGTTTGTTACGACTTCAGGAATATTATGTAGTACGTCCTAATGACCTGGCATTATGGGTGAATGCTTGTTATGACTTTGAGATATTATGTAGTACTTTCTAATGGCTTGGCATTATGGGTGAATGTTTGTTACGACCTCAGGAATATTATATAGTACGTCCTAATGACCTGGCATTATGGGTGAATGTTTGTTATGACTTTGAGATATTATGTAGTACTTTCTAATGGCTTGGCATTATGGGTGAATGTTTGTTACGACTTCAGGGATATTATATAGTACTACCTGCTAAACTTGAGTGATTTATACTGAAAAGAAGGTACCAGGGGCATACAGATAATATTGTTGTTCAGAATGCGACAATGCTGTGAGGGTCTTCTCCCACCATCAGTGTTATATTATTTTTGTAATATAGAAACCAGTGGCAGATAAATACTGACTGTTGTTGATTCTTTAATTTTATTTAGGTATTCTCATTGCTCAGAAAATTGTAAAATATTGTACTCTTGTATTATATAGTAATAACTGTCCTTTAATAGCACTACAGACTGGTATACTCTTACAAGTTTATTATATAAGCATGATGGTGCCATACAAGTGATCTATATATATATGTATGTGCTTTAAATTTGAGGTATGTATGTGTATTGCTTGCATGCAGATGGCAAACATTAAATCGCTTTTTGTTGCATTATGACAGAAGGACATTACAGCATCCCCCTGCAGATATTAAAATGTACCAGTAAGATGTTCTGCAAGTATTATATGAATTGAATATAGCCAAATATAAAACACATTATACTAAATGAACAAAGTTTTGTCCCTAGATGTTGATATTTTATGGGGCAGCAGGATGGGGGTTGCCCTTTCTTTAATGTGGTGCAGTCTTTGAGTTGTTATATGCAGGGGGTGTGGAGGCACATCCCCCAAATATGAGGGGGTGCAGAGAGTTGCCACCTGCAAAAAAAGACAGTTTTTGTTTTACCGGCACTTAGGGAGAAGTCAGTTTATATTTTAAGTTTCAGTCTTTCGACATTCAGGGTTTTGGCCTATTGATCTTGTGATGCAGACCCATATTTATATGTGTGTGTGTGTGTGTGTGTGTGTGTGTGTGTGTGTGTGTGAATACACATTATTGCAAATCACTTTAGTTGTTCAAGTAAAGTTTCCAGCAAACAAGAATCATCAATTATGTTTATATTGGTCTGTTTCAGTGCAATAAAAAAAAAAAACTTCCTTGCATACACTATTGTCAGTGTGACTGTCAAGTTCACAGACTTCAAATGAAATGAGAATTTGGTGAAACCTTAACTTGAGCAACTCATGTAAAATTGTTCTCTCTCTCTCCAGACACACACACACACACACACACACACACACACACACACACACACACACACACACACACACACACACACACACACACATACTCTCTCTGTCTCTGCATAGCAACAGACCTGTAAAAGTGAAAGTGAATGAGACATTGGTAAATTTTTCAGCTGATCACAATATCTATGAATTTTACTATGTTTAGTATAATTCCAGCATTATTAACAAACTGTACATATTCTATCTAGACACAGTATCTGGTAAGTACAGTTTGACAGTATAAAATATAAAAATTAAAAGCTAATAAAAACTGTCCTGTGTTAAAAGTATTGCCCATGCTCAATGCCAGAAGTCTCAATCTCAAGATGCATGCACTCAAGGCCCTTCTCAATATGGAGAACATCGATGTCTGTGCTGTGACAGAAACCTGGTTCAAGGCTCCTGAGAACACCCCAGCACTAACAGGTTTCACCTCATATCATGCATTCCGGCCCCAAAATCCGGACAACACCAAGAAAGGAGGGGGGGTGTCCATATTCATAAAGGACACCCACACCTCAAGGTTGGTGGCAACGCACGATGCATCGGAGACCATCCAGGTGCAATTAACCATAGGCAAGACTGCTCTGCAATTTGTAGCATGTTACAGGCCACCCTCTCAAACTCAGGAACCTCACATGGCCTTCCTGAAAACATTGGAGGGATAAATGTATCTCCAAACACCATCATACTAGGTGACTTCAACTACCCTAATATAGACTGGGAACACTACTCAAGCCTGAACACTCTAACCCAAAGATTCCTGGAGTTCATAAACTCAAATGCCATGGAACAACTAGTCACCATCCCCACAAGAGGAGAAAACATACTTGATCTCATCATCACGAACATGGGATCAAAATGTTCAACACCGGAAGTATACCCCTCACTGGTGAGATCAGATCATAAACTAATCTCGCTGGAGATCCTCATCCCGCACCACCTGAAACAAAAAGACCACAGTGAAAAACTTCTCAAAAGCCGATTTCACACTTCTAAAAACTAGTGTGGTCTCCTTTAAGGCCCCTGAGCCAGTGGTAAACATTACTCAAACCGCTGAATCACTTACAAATGCCTTCTACCAGCACCTACAGGACTGCATGGATCAGGCAATCCCAAACAAAACTAAGACTCTCTGTACCAAAGGCAAGCATCCAGTCTGGTGGACCCCAGCCATAAACAAGCTCTACAACAAAAGGAGGAAGCTACTACAAGATAGAGCAAAATCCTTGAAAGGTAAGACACCTTTGATCATTATAAGTAAAAACTAAAAGCTCTCATAAAATCATCCAAGGCAAATTTTGAGAGAAAAATCGCCAAGGACTCTAAAGAAAATCATAAGGCCTTCTTTAGCTATGTTAGAAACCTAGGAGGAAACTCCCAGATATGCTCAGAATTAGTTCAAAATGATGTGAAAATTACTGAACCTACACACATTGCCAACATACTGGCTGACAGGTTCAGTGCAAACTTCTCCCCGCCTCCCCGGCAAAAGGAGAGATATCTATTCCAGAGGATTGTAGCCCCCCAAACATCTCCAACGCCCAGGTGAGAACTGCCCTCACTAAGGCAAAAACACAGCATCCATGGGACCGGATGGTGTCCCGGCTGTGTGCTTCATGAACTCAACGAGGAATTAAACCCACAGTTAGGACAGCTGTTTAATCTTAGCCTCACCTCAGGATACGTACCCAAGGAGTGGTGCACGGCGACTGTGGTCCCACTTCATAAGGGCGGTGCCTCCACAGACCCTAGAAAATACCGCCCATTAGCTTGACAAGCCTTATCTGCAAAGCCATGGAGAGGATCATAATGGAACTCATAAATAAAGACATAGGGAACTTGCAGACTTTGGATTCAACCCAGTTTGGCTTTGTCAAAGGCAGATCCTGCCTCTTAAACTTGGTTGACTTTTTTGAGACAGTCACCAAGGCCATTGATGAGGGAAAGGCAGTCCATACAGCCTACCTCGACCTGGCAAAGACCTTCGACACAATACCCCACTCAGGTATCATCGAAAAACTCATCAGCTTGAATGTAAACCCATACATCACAAGATGGGTTGCAAACTGGCTAAGTGACAGAACCCACAGGGTCAGAGTTGCTGGAGCCATGTCAGACTCAAAGCCTGTCACAAGTGGTGTCCCACAGGGCTCAGTCCTGGGTCCACTCTTGTTCGCCATCTACTTTTCTGAAGTACAAGCAAACACAGGAGGGTTATGGCTGACAAAGTTTGCAGATGACTGCAAACTGGGCGCCATAGTCGAAAACACATCTGACACAGATATCCTCCAGAAGGGCCTCTCAGAAATGGATAACTGGTGCCAGAGCCATGGCCTGAAGTTAAACGCCAAAAAATGCATAGTCATACCCTTCGGGAAAAACAAGGTTACCCCTAGCTACCATATAGGTGGCAATCCACTGAGCACAGAAAAAGTCATCAGGGATCTGGGGACCCAGGTTGACAGTAGCCTTTCGTTTGACACTCATGTTGCTAAAGTAGTTAGGAAAACCTTCTATATCGCCCACCTGATCATGAAGGGATTCACATCTAGATCAAGGGAGGTCATCGTCCCCCTGTACTCATCACTCATTAGACCTATGATTGAGTACAATGCCCGTTCAGAATGTATCTGACCAGACACCTGCTGCAGCTTGAAAGGCCCCAAAAGTTCCTCACCAAAAGGATAAAGGGTCTCAAAAATATGTCTTATGCTGCCCGACTGAAAGAACTCCAGCTCTATTCAGTCTCATACCGCTTGCTCAGAGGTGACCTGTGCCTGACATATAAAGCCATGTCAAACCCAGATTTGATGAATATGCTTCACCTCAAAAAATCTAGATCCCTCAGAACCACAAGGGCGGAGACTTAAACCTTGACACGGTTATAAATAGAACGTGCTGGAGGGACAGATTCATCACCCAGAGACTCCCTATGCTGTGGAACAAAATCCCGGTACATGTGAGGCAGAGCACCTCTCTGGCCTTGTTCAAGAGGAATCTTGACCAATGGATGGGAGATTGCAGATATACCCCAGGGATTACTTCAGTGTCACTGCTTGACAGAGGCACAGCAAAATGATAGGCATAGTTTTTATTCAAACTAAAGGGGTGGCGAAAGCCACATAACTATGGGCTAGGCTTATAAATGCCCTTGGGCAGATAGCCTAGTATGAACCTATGAACCTATGAACCTATGATTCTTCTTCTGGCTTTTTCCCGGTTAGGGGTTGCCACAGCGGATCACCTGTCCGCTAATGATTGGCAGTGGAGTTTTTACGGTGTTTAGTTGCCAGCCCGGCGCCAAACCTTCCGTAGAAGGCACACACACATGCACGCACTCACACCTAGGGCCAATTTAGAGTGTCCAATACACCTACAGCATGTCTTTGGGATGTGGGAGGAAACCGGAGCACCCAGAGGAAACCCACGCGACCACAGGGAGGACATGCAGACTCAGCACAGAAGGCACCACAGCCGAGGATTGAACCGGAGAACCTCTTGCTGTGAGGCGACAACGCTAACCACTGAACCACCATGGCCGCCCTTAGATGGGTATTTTCTATGTTTGTTAATTTAACGCTAAATTTACTCCCCACTGACACATGATACAGTTTAAGGAAAGTAAAAATGGCACTGTCACCAAAAAAATTACGTTTATGTTATTTCCCGAGTGAGGGAATATATTTCATGACAAGTGTCAAGGGAACAGTAATGAAGCAAGTTTTCTAATTCTGTACTGTAAAATATTTTTTTCTCTGGTATCTGATATTCCAAACTCCTACATGTATCACACTTTTTTCTATTTTTAGTCTGACTTACTGCTTTCTATTCATTTTAATGGGGTATTAAAATGCGTAATTTGTTGTATGCAGCTTTATTAATTTCTGTAGGTTTGTTTGTTGAATATGCTGCATTGTGAGCAGTTTTCTGTTGTACTTGTAAAGTAAGATTATTTATTTTCTTAAGAAGTGTCATCTATTGATTTAGTTGCATTATTTTAGTAGTTAGTTAGTTTTACAGTTTATTTTTTATCTAGTTAGTTGCACTTTGTGTTGGATTCTGATCCATTTTGCTATGTGCTAGTTGCAAGCTTTATTTTATATTTTTATTATTTTACTTCTTTTATTTTTTAGTATATAGTTGGCTTCCATTGATTTGATTTAAGTGGACCATGTTTATTTTGGGGAGCTATATGTGTGGATTTTATACGTGCAGTATGTAAAGTTTTAAGTCTTTCTTTTTCTGTTTTGGTATAAATGGAACAGATTTTTTTGTAATTAGTGAAGTTAGCAGTATGATGATAAATGGATGATGATTTAGGAAAAGTGTAGACATTTAAACATGGAACTGCAGTTTTCATCCCATTACTATTATACACACACACACACATATATATATATATATATATATATATATATATATATATATATATATATGTATATATACATAAATGTGTGTGTGTTTGTGCATGTATACATATTTTATGGCCACTATAATGTGAAATGATTTCATTTTAGTAGAAATTGCTAAGAGTATAATACAAAATAATCCATGGCAATATGCTGTAAGAAGTATGTTTATTTTTCATTATGGTACTGCATGTTAAGCTAAGCAGTAAAATGTTCATGTCTTGGGAGAAGTCATTGTTTGCAGTTTTAGTTTAATATTTCCTGGATTTATGAAGAGCATTGCATGCTTAGTTTTACAATGCTTCTTTGAATAGATGACAGTTCTATGATACATTACAGTACTGCATTACTTAAGCAATATCCCATGCCTGGGTGTGGGTAATGCTGGATTTACCCAGGGTTGGTGTGGTTTGGTCACGAGGGTGAAGCCCGAGTGGCCAAACAACGACAACCATGGGTAAATCCAGCATTAACCACACCCAGAAGTGGGTTATTGCTATTATACAATGACATTATTTAAGAAAAAAAAATACTTACTTTTCTTAAATAATGTCATTATATAATGCTTCCTTGCTGACGTTACGCAGCTGTCCAGTGTTCTGTGGCAGTTTTGATGTACTGTGCATGCGTATGCTTACGCAGTACATCAGAGCTGTGTGTGGAAGCAACGGAGAAAGGAAAATCTATGTTGCTTTATAAAAGGTGCCTCGCTATGTTAAATGAGTTTAACATAGTGAGATAGCTTAAAAAAAGCACTGGAGATCTTCCTTTCTCTGTTGCTTTTTTTAAAGCTGTCTCGCTATGTTAAATTCATTAACATAGCGAGACAGCTTTAAAAAAAGCAAAGGAGAAAGGAAGATCTCCATTGCTTTTTTAAGCTATCTCGCTATGTTAAACTCGTTTAACATAGCGAGATAACAGCAACGGAGCTCTTCGTTCTCCGTTGCTGTCCAACACAAAAAAAGAAAAAAAAAAGACTTCTACTAATGGAAAAAGTCCGGGCGACTGAACCTTTTTCCATTAGTATAAGTCTGATTTACAATGGGCACGCTGACCAATCAGCGTGCACATTTTTTAATATTAATGGGGGGTCGTTGTATAATCACAGTGTTTGCATCATTTCCTGTCAAATCCTATAGCAAACCTGACTTACACTATCACTGTGTTGTTCTTTTGTCATGTGAAGCTGGAACATGAAATCTTCATGGATTATAACTTGCTATGCCTTACACTGGTATGGAAGTTATATACCCTAAAAAATCTGATGAAAAGGAATCACAATTTTCAAAAAGTCCAGTCGTACTTCAGACATTCAGAGTTTGATATAGAAGTGTGTGTGTGTGTGTGTGTGTGTGTGTGTGTGTGTGTGTGTGTGTGTGTGATGACTCTAAACATTGTAGTTTTGTTGGTGGCTGTGATTGGCAGTCACTGCAAACAATAATGAGGCTAGTCCTTGGAAGGCCATGATACCAAGTAACTAGGCATGAAACAAAGTGTTTATAAGGTATTTGTATTGTATTTGTATTGTTTTTGTATGTATTTTTGTTGTGGATACTTACAGAAGAATTTGAAACAGGTATGGGGAAAATCCTTTGTGCTTTACAGCACCTCTGCAGTTGTAGGTTGTACATTGGTGTCACAAAAGCAGAGTAAGTGTATCATACCACAGATATTTGTATTGAACAATGCCATCATATGATATTAATGAGTGTGCTGGAAGTGAGTACTAGATTCTGTGATGGAGCTATGTGTGTGTATATATCAGTGAAGTAGTGAGAAGCACTAGTGAATAATAAAATGGTATTTTACTTTACACCTCCCTGTTCAGTAATGCATGTGTAAAATATGAGCTTTTACATGGTACTAGAACAGAGTTGTTTTGCACCACTGACTAAAAAGGAGCCTTGTTTAATAACCATATTTTACCTCAAACAATGTTTTTTTTCTATGTCCTGTGTTTTCTAGCATTCTGAGCCTTTTTGCTAGGCCTCAGAGTGGAAAGTAGTTATTTTATGTCCAGCATTCTATGCATTTCTGAATTCTAAGCCTCATTGTGTTTATTTTTATGTGTCAAATGTGAATGCAGTACTGTTGAAAGGGTGGAGATATAACAAGCAATGTCTAGAGAAGCTGCAGGGTAGGCTTGTGCACTTCCTCTGACAGGGTGCAACAGTTAAAGTACTCTATATATTTGTAATAATTAATATGAAAACACATTATTTTATTTCCTTTATTTTATTTTTTTTATGTTTGTACTTCAGATTTGCTCCCACTTAATGTCTGATTTGACTCCAAAGCCCCACATTCCTTTCCTGGATGAAGGATTGTAAGAGACTGAATAAATTAATAAATTAACAAATCTAGTTTTATACATTTAGAGCTGGTTAATGGAAGACAGTCATACCTGTCAACCTCTTAGCACATGAATTCAACAACTCAAGGCATTGCAAATGATCTCCACCTGATTAAACCTTTCATCACTCCTGTAACTGCTCTCCTTGCAGAACTCTTTATCCTTTCTAAAACAAAGCATAACTACATAAAATTACAACCTGCAGTATATCTGAATACTGCACGAATAATGTAATGAACAACTGCCATTATAAGACTATGATTTCTTGCTCTCCACACGTATGTATATACTGTAAAAACTGTTACCTCCCATGCTTAATTACATAGTATCTATGGTCGATGTCTTTGTTGTTAATGCTCATTTGTATAGTATTGTACTCTACTGGAGTGTTTCTCCCCAGGCCTCTACTGAAAATTGATCCTGAGCCCATTCAGACTTTCCCAGTAAACAAAAGGAAAATTAAATGAAAAGTAAAACAAATAATTGTGTACAACTCCAAAAATAATGGTGAGACAAAAGCCTAAAATAAGAACATATTTCACTCTAAATATAAAGCTGATATAGTAGCAGGCTTTGCATTAGCATGCATTTTCTGAAGAATTTAAAGTCTGAAACTCAAATGTCTCTCATAATTTAGTGACTATAATCCTCAGTGATTTTCCAGAAAGCTTATACATTTTATGGGCGACAGACCAAAAATCTGAGGCAACCCCCCACAAAAAAAAAAATAAGCAGAAAGGGTTGTCACTGGAGTGCAGCTTGAAGTCACCAATTGTTAGAGAAAAATACAGAAGCCAAAAACAGAAATTTCACAGAAATGATGTTTTTCTCAGTTAGTCTGAATCAAATGATCTTCATCTTATTAGTCAGCTATGACACAGGTGACGTTTTACAAGCCTGGAACCTCATACAATTTTTATAGTATTTTTTTGGCAGGCATAAATTGCCATTTTGTGGTGGTGCTGCGGTAGCGTTGTGGCCTCACAGTAAGACGCTGTCCGGTTCGATTCTCAGGTAGAGCGTCTTCTACGTGGAGACATGCGTGAATGGGTGTACCTTCGTTGAAGGTTGTGCATCAGGGCTGGTAACTCGGCACGTAAAAATCAACTACCAATCATTAGTGGACCGGAGTTCCGCTGTGACGACCCCTAACCGGGAAAAGCCGAAAGACACAACAAAAACTTGTAGCAACTATCTCTTTTAGATCCTGTAGAAGTTTATCATATGTACATGTTCATATAGATATATGTTGCCTGGTGGTAAGCAAATATTCTTGAAAAAAGGCCATTTGAAGTGTCATTCTTTCTCATGCTCTGTACTCAACATGCCATAGGATCTCTGTAGCATGGCAGAAGGCCTGTAACGTATGGCATCCGTTATCTTCCTTCTTACAGTCTACTTTGCTGGCCAGAAGGGTTTGCATTCAAGAAATTTTTACAAAGTATATGAAAGGAAAAAAACATCACAGTTACTGCATCTAAAACAGAGTTGGTACTCCTCAATTTCTGTGTTGTTGCTTTAATCAGTAAATAACTTATTTTTAGTAATTTTATGGGTCTTTTTTGTACTAAGAATAATACAGTACTATATTTCTTTACAAAGTTGGATGGTCTCAGCAGTAAATTAAGTGTTATGATATGCAAGCAATCAAAAAACAATTCTTTCAGCACTGCACATGAATTGTGTAAACTGCTGTGTGTTCATATTTGAAACAGAAACATGTATTTTAAGGAATTGCATGCCAATATTCAGGGATGTGTATAAACTATGTAGGTTAAGTATGTGGGTGTCCTTTTGCTACAGTATAGCTAATCAAAACTGGACAATTCAGTAATCTTTGCTGATTGCCTTTTTACTGCAGTGTTAAAATCATAATTTAAAATAAACATTGTGTATAATTGGGAAAGCATATTATAAATTTCCATTAGACCTTTTTACATGTTCAGTGCTGCTTGAAAATGTGGAGAGAGCTTTTGTGTGTTTACTTAAGGTGCGTATCACTAGGCACTTTATGATCCCTGTGATCACTTGCATATTATTGTCCATATGTCCCTGTAACATATTATGAGGTGTCTGAACCCCAAATTAGTTATTATATTTTCTACTATCTTCCATTTTAATGACTTTAACCTCTGATTCTTCATTAAATTTACAATGTAGCATTTACTGAATTATTTGTGTTAAGGAATACTTAAAGCTGTAAGGAACACCCACAATTTATATTTTTTTCAAGAGTTTGCATTCTTCAAAGAGATCTGAAACATGCATTTAATCATCTTGATAGGTTTGCCATTTCTATTTTTGCAATACCTAAATGTATATGTTTAGGATAGCATCAATGCAGTTGACAAATTCCATAACAATGGATGAAAAACATTTGTATATCATATGTAGTTTTGCCATAAACGTTTTGAGCATCACATGTCAATAACTGATGGAGTGCCTTTTAGATGTTTTGCTTCAGAGTCAGAATGTCAGAATTAGTTTCTGTGGTTAGCACTGGAGCAAAACAGGGTTTATTGTGTTGCGTTGACATTTTTATGAATCATATGTCAGCAACACTAAGAGATAAAGTTGCATAAATGTCACGGTAGTGAGATACTGAACTTCATAGCTAATATGACCTCAAGAGCTTCAAAACTAGACACATTTCATTTCCTGTTAATGAAATATTTCCCCAAGAATTCCACATTTGAAGATTACATCATCAGCAGGGATTGTAGTAAACATTGTGGTCATCACTTATTATTCCATTGTTTTATGTTGATATTAGTTGTGGTTTCATTGTGGGGTACAGGAGGCACAGCATTAAATAAACAAAGAAATCTGTTAACTTTTGTTGATGTATGTAGGACTGTAAATATTTTTGATGCACATCCATATACACATTATACAAATGCAAATGCATGTGACTTTGTAGAACGATTGGCCTTGTTACTGGACAGTAAACACCATCTGCTGTAGTTGACTGATGGCTGAAAGGCTGATGAGTTAATATGCAGAAATAAACTAACAAATCCCAACAAAATAAGACCTCTTCATACAGTATGTAACTAAAAATATGACGATGATTTATGTCTGAGATGTGGCTTTAAAAATGTTGCAGTAAACTTTAGAAATGAAGTGAAAATCCTAGACTTGTGGTTACCATATGCATTGCTTGGGTAATATTTCCCTGAAGGAATGGGGGTTGGAATCATCACCACTGTGAGATAGTTCTTATTGTGAGGAGCTTCTACCTATTTGAACAACATTTGTTTGACACAGTCAGGAGTATGTACCTCAGTCTAAGTCAATACCATGCTGCAGTATCAGATATTACATAAATTAATTATTTTGTTAGACACTGGATACTTATAATCTGTTGACTACAATACATAATTAAAAAGAGGATATCAGGCATTAGGAGGATGAATGATACATTTCTACCTGTAGTACTCTTCATTGTAATGTACAACAGTTTATCTGCCACTATGTTTTAAGTAAAGTCTGAGTAGGTCAGACATAGATATTTTTTGTACCAGAGGTTTTAGGTACATGACCCTGTTGCTTCACAGGTAATATAATTCAAATTTGTTCCATAATTATTCTGAGTATGAACATGCTATTATAACGCTAAGAAGAATTTTAGATTTTATGTTATAAATTATCAAAGTATGTGGTTACTTGATAACCACTTTGTTAGGAGAAGTAAGTCAATTTTAACAAGTAGGATTTTATGACTGTAACATACCCCAAGAACTGTAGAGGTATCATGCTTCTGGCACTGAGCTTCAACACTGAGATGTAGGATGGTTTACTTGAGAAGGCCTCATGTCACCACAATCTTTGCACTGTTTTCTGTCGCATATCGCCTACTCAGAGGTGATCTCTGCTTAACATACAAAACTATGTCAAACCCAGAGCTGTTGGACATGCTCCACTTAAAGAAATCCCAATCCCTCTGAGCTACACTCTAGGGACCTAAACCTTGTCACTACAATAAACAGAACATGCTGGAGGGATAGATTCCTGTCCCAGAGACGTCCCATACTCTGGAACAAACTACCCATCTATATCAAACAAAGCTCCTTATTAGCACTGTTTAAGAAGAATTTTGATGATCAGATGGGAAATAGGAAATTCACCCCGGGGATCACCTCTGTGGCTCTGCTCGACAGGAGCACAGGAAAATAATTTTCTTGGGTGGCGAAAGCCAGGATACCTTTTTGGCTAGGCTTATATAGGCCCTAGGGCCAATAGCCTAGTACCTACCTATGAACCTATATAGTAGCTTCTGGAGTTCTCATGCCTGCAGCCATTTTTAATGTTGGGTTTGGATTCATCTACTTTTCTTTGTTTGTGGGCAAATATTATTACCAATGTTGGGCATTTGGAACTTCAAAGTGATTTATGCCTAAAGCATGGATGTTTTGAGTTTCAGTTTACTATGTAATTCAATCCAGGAAAAAGCTGTTTTAGAGGCAAATGATACTTATTCCAGCCTGAGTGACATATCTCGCTCTCCGTTCTGAGCAATCTGATCTGATTTGGTAGAGCAGAGTTCACCAAAATGTATATCTGCTATGGTTTAGTGGTAAATCACTTTGTGCATGGAGTGCAGGGTCCTGGGTTCGAGCCTTGCAGAGGCAGTTCATTTTATATCTGTCATGGCTTAGTGGTGAATCACGTTGTCTGTGGTGTGTAGAGTCCTGGGTTTGAGCCTTGCAGAGGCTGTTTATTTTTAGGGTGGAAGGATGGCACAATGGCTAAGCTGTTTACCTTACAGACACAATGTGCAAGGTTTGATTCTCACATGGGATAATTAGCTATGGCTAGGCTTGAAATGGTCCACAAGAGCAATTAGCCTAGTATAAACCTAAACCTAAACCTAAACCTAAACCTAAACCTATTTAAATGGTGTATGTTATAGCCACAACAGTGTACAGCTGTGTATACTGCAGGCAACTAAACCAGACAGGTGGTCCATAATTCTGATCTAATTTATAGAACGTTTAAAAGACCCAGAGCAGCTCTGTGGAACATTTTTATCTTCATAATTATTCATATTTGCTGGTTTCTGAGGTTACAGTTTTCCACTGAAGTATTTTTTCCTGTTTGTTTTTGTTCTGCAATGACTGATTGATGTAAAAATTCTAATGTTACCATACATTAAATGTCATTCTTGCTGCAGTATATTAGCATTTTTTCTGGTTATATACTCATTTTCTTCTTATTATTCCTATAGACACTTTATACTTCCTTATTGCTTAGTTGACCTCCATATTCCAAACCATATCCAGATGATAATCTTGTATCTATTTGCACCATTTCTCTGTCGATCAAGATTCTTAATAAAAAAATCTGCTTTTTCTGCGTACCTTGGACCATCCCTTTATAAATGTTATATATTTGCATGCTCTTTTTGGTGTTTTGCAGCAACTCCCACTCACTTATGATTGACAGTTATCTATTTGTCTTCCTTTTTCTCTCCCTCTGCATCCTCCTTTCTCTATTTGTCAGCTCTGCCCTTCATTCTTATATATGTAAAAATAAATCTAATAATTTAATTTGTTGCTGCATGTCATATGGATGAACAATGGCTACTGGCAACCCAATATTTACTATACAGGTGTGTAACTGTTAGCATTTGCATTCATATATACAATATCACACTAAAGGTAGCAGGCAAAGGAGATGCAATTCTGAAGTTGTGATCATGTCAGAACATATGAGGCATTCATCAGAAATGGCCCTGATTTGGGGGATATTTGTTACTGAAAAAGCAGGATGGGAAGTCACAGTCATTTCACAAAAAGTTTGCAGTTTGAAGCACAAGTAAATCCATTAAAATGAGTAACAGGAAACTGTAAGTAATGTATTGTTCTTATAAGCATTTTGTGCAAGGCAGAAATATACATATCTCCAAGATGCAATATTATTTGAGCTTTAAAATGCTACTTTTCAAGGGCTTATATTCTGTTTTGAAAAAAAAAATCTTTAAACTAGATGTATTTGTGTGTGCGCGTGTGTGTGTGTGTGTGTGTGTGTGTGTGTGTGTGTGTGTGTGTGTGTGTGTGCGTGAGTGTGTGAGTATTTGTGTGTGATGCAATAGTGCTTGTTTTATGTTTTCATAATTAACCATGCTATGTTAGTTACATAGTCCCATAAACAGGAGAAATGTCAAAGTATATGATGTTGTGAAACACTAATATGCTACTGAGATTCGAGCTACCTTATTTGTTAGATGTACTGTGGCACTTTTAACTTAGATTATGAAAGTGAGTACGACATCTTGACATATCCCATTCATTAAAGATAAGGTTTCAGATAATGATTTAATCAAGACAATTGCTGAAAGACAGTTACGCCTAAAGTTAGAATTATATTACAGCAACATTTATGTTATCTGTAAGATCAGTGCTAGGATTAGTTTTAGTGGGTAAGCTAGCAGTGGATGTATGGCAATATTGTGGTTGAAAATAAGAGTTTAGACTTGGCCTGAGTTATACTGCAAATAACCATAATGTTGGAGTTAAGATGTGGGCTACGGTCAAATTGACAGTTAACATTAAACTAGCAATTTTAAGGAGGGGTCTGAGTCTCAACAACAGCTAAGGCCTTTGGGTAATAGTATGGTGAGAGGCAGGTTTAGGATTAACATTCAGTTTAGGGTTGGACCTTCTGATGTTATCAGAGTTAAGAGCTAAAGTTAAAGCTTGCACAGAGGTTTATCTTAATACAGTGGTTATACACTATACTTTAGCAATGCTAACACAGTCAAATATACTGTAACTCATTTAAATGAGTGCCATAGTATGGTGTTATTTTACATGTGTGGTTGTGTTCATTTCTTAGACTATGTCACATTTGAAGTGTTGATAAATTAAGGATGATGTTGTTTGTGGCACTGGAATAACTGCTTAACACTGTATATTTTGAATCATTTTTCAGAAATTTAACCCAAGGGCATATCAGACCAAACAACACATTAAATCTTTTTAAGGAGTCATGAATGTAATTCTTTAACTCTGACTGCAGTACCACACAGCAGTGTTATAGTGTCTCATTCATTAATATAAGTCTATTATTGTACCACAAGGACATTTCATTAGTAAAAGTCTTATATTGTTCCAAAAGGACATTTCAAACCATGGTCTTCAGAAAATAAAACCGATTTTGTAAATCAAGAAAGCCAAGCATTAATTTATTTTCATACCAAAGTAGTTAAAGACATTGTAGGAGCCTAGTGTTATATAATCTCCAATGTACTGAGCATGATGTTTGGTGCCTAGATGTAATAATTTATAATTCTGGGAAATTTTATTGATAATATAGTGAAATATATAGTGAAAAAAGCTTACTTGTAATACTAGATACCACCTGATGCATTGGAGCTAATCTTCATTTTTAAGAAATTGATCATGGAGCTTTCAAAAGTGACATCGTAACCATATGAATTTTTCTAGATGTGTTGGCAAAGCAGAGTGTTAACCTTTCTATAAAGTGATTAAAAAGCATGTCTGAGAGAGAAGACAGTAATTAATCAAAGTTTCACATTCTACTGCCCTTGTATAAAGGAATACCACTATAACAGATATTTGTATGTTTTCAGTGAATCTGCTACAGGATGTGATCTGCCTGGAGGAAATTAGAGAGCCACTGTTTATAGTTATATGTCCCTGAAGGTGACATTCCTTTGCCCATTTGGACTGTTTGAACTACAGCACAGTGCATCCAAATCTTAATCCAATCTACCATAGCAGAACTCTGGCTTGGTAGTCCTAATCATTACTCCAGAGCATAACATTAATGACTAATACTAACCAAAAGTCCCACAACTCATCCCAGTGGCTTCCTGTCTTGGTGCCAAA
>NC_056748.1:580936777-580946777 GCF_019279795.1 Protopterus annectens | reverse complement strand
AAATGCAGAGAAAAAAACAAACAAAACAAAACACAAGAAGAATGTGTGACAGTGTTCCTTTAAGAAATTAGGCATGTCATAGAATATTTAGATTATCAGAAAAAAATCCAATAGTTAGTACAGTGGAAATTGAAACAATATCACAGTTTTTACAATTCCACAATTAGCTGCTGTAGGACAACATAAATGGATTATATGAAATTGGATACATTTTGCCAGCAGGATATTACTTTGAAACAAATGTGTTACATTTGTTATATTTTGGAATGCTGCAGCAGCTTTATCAAGTAAAGAAGTGTCACTCTCAGACAAATATGTGGGTAGAGTTAGGTCAGTAAGCATTCAGTAATGCTTGAAGTACCTGCAGGAGTATGACATGACACATAGCATGAAGACAACTGAGGAGCAATGTTCTTGTATCTTACATTACTGAGGGCATAATGCAAATAGTAGTGTGCAAGTGTTTCATGTGTGCGGATAACAAGTGTGGGGATAAAAGATCTATTTCTATAAGGTAAAATTAACTGATAAAAATGGAGACAGGAAAATGAAACAAGCAAGAGAAATAGAGGGGCGGGTTAGAAGCAATGCTGATTAAAAAATATGAAGGCAAGGAGAATATATCTTCGTATAAAGTAAAGGTATTTTTCAGATTTTTTGGGAAATATGAAATGGTCAGTGCAGTGTTACGACTGCCTGAAAGAGAGTTCCATCAAAAAATATGTGATAAGAAAACTGAAAAAGTTTCGTTGTTTTGGGAGTGAAGCCATCATCTTTTGCTAGACGTATTTTTAAAGTATGTATTGATTCATTCCTTACCATCTCAGTAACTAAGGAGGCTTGTTTGGCAGACTGCCAGACTGCACCTTTCTGAATTATTATTTCTAGTTAAGCAGAGGTGGTATATATACTGAGTAATGGTAGCAGGTACATTTCCTTTGAACATTGCTGCACACACTGCCTTGCAGAACAGAAAGAGATGACAAGTAGAAATTATTTTTGCTCCCAACCTCTCATGATCATAAGGCCTTAGTCTCCTTCTGGTATATTTCTTCCTTCCCATCTCCTGGGATCTTGAGAGAGAAATGCTAGTTCTGAGAATCACAACAATCATCCAATGAGGTTGGGACATTTTTTGGAACGCTTTTATCACCTGTTGTTCACCGACTAGCATGACACATTGTTTGCTGTGCCAAGGAAGAATGGCTGTATGCTTCTGCAAAAATTAGATTCTTAATGGAATGCAAAGTACCATTTGGCAGGAATTGTTCATAAGTTTATAGGTAAGTACTAGGTTAGCTGCCTGTGCAGGCCATTTTAAACCTAGCTAATTTCCCTTTTCATGCTCAAATTAACCTATTCCATTTAGTTAAACATTTTACTTACCCATCTCATGGTCGATAATTATATATATTACCCCTAATGAGAATAATTGGGATCATAAAATAGATAATATGAGGGGATCCAAGCATAGGATAAAGCATTTAGGAGCTGCATCTGTCCATTAGTAGTACAGAGTGCAGTTATGGTGTAAATATTCTGTTTCCCATAACTGATCCAACTTACTCTTGAATATGCATGGGGATGAGATTTTTTTCTGTGGATAAGGAGTCTATTCCAGAGTAGCGGTGTCCTCAGTGAGACATACATGTCCCTCCAAACTGTTCTGTAGATGCTGCAGAAGAGGTTTAGATCCCTAGACTGTGTATTGCTGATGCCATTTGACTTGCTGATGTGCAGTAAACCTATCAGTATTGGGTCAGAGGATGCCTTCATGCCAGACACAGGTCACCTGTTATAGTGCCCCTAAGTCCTGGTTTATATAGATCACTCAATCATTCTCCAGATGCCACTCCTGTGAGAGGACACCTACATATCTCTTCTCCTAAAATGGCTAAGATGATTTTAGCTGCTTGCTTCCGTCCCTCTGTTTCCACTACCAAGGTTGCTAGTCATACCTAAATCATCTGAGGCATAGGCAAAGTCAAAACCTCTACTTTGTGGAGCTGACAGTAGGCCAAAGAATATACTGTCTACAGAATTAGTTTAGCAAAACTTCTAATAGTATATAACACAGTACTAAGTGTAAGAATGAAAGCAGCAACGTGCATAGCCTCACTGTAAACAACAGTGCAGCATGTCAAATTAACAGAAATTGTTGTGAAAAAAAACTTGCAGATGAGGAGAATACTATAAGAGCAGCACAGAAAAATATACAATGATATGTGTGCGTATGTGTTTGTATACGTACACACACACACATATATATATATTCATATAACTTAGGGGCATAATTATATATCTATATATGCACTTACATATTTGTTTTAGGACACCTGAACATGAGCGTACTAGCCATGTCCTTAAAAATTGATAACAATCTGTTGAAAATGATGATCATTTCACTGGATGACAACCCCGTACCCTAAAACATCCACTCATCAAAGATCACTGAAAGCAGTTCATGCAGAAAACACCTCTTTAAGCATGCATTTTTTTTGTTGGGGAGTACAGTTGCCCCTGCATCCTGCATATGGGGAGGGCTGTCACCCTCACATTCTCTGTATGAAGAAATAAAAAGAGATGGTAATATGTAAAACAATTGTTTCCTCTTCCTGATGCTTGCAAGAGTTCCATTTTGTTCAGCAGATGACACAATAGTAGTGCTTAGTGGTCATATCTTGTGCTATCATGTTTTTTTGTTTTGTACTACATTTGCCATTGACCAACATTTGCATGACTTACCATCCATTTTTTGTGCTGTCATATTTTACCCAGGTGCTGACTGAAAAGAAAATTGTTTAAGGCTACTACATATCTTTTCCTTTGACAGATGAATGAACATATCAGTGAATGACTTATCCAGTCATAGTCTACTCAGAAGGCATGGTGCTGAACATTGCAGCTCTGCTGAGAATAGAAGCCATGCACTATTGGTGTAACTCATTTTGAGGGCACTTAACACTGATTTTTTGTTCCAATACCCCCATGTTTTGAGCTATGCTTTCACACACCCCAGACTTGCATATTATAACTCTAACATCACTCGGACATTTGGAAGGAGAAACAATCTGCATCCCCTCTTCCATAAGGTTGTTCGACATTGAAGTTGTTATATTTAAGTCCAAGAGGTGTCAGTATGGGTGGAGTGACACTCCATATGGGAGTGCAAGGAAGGATCTTACCCACTGACAAATGTTAGCATCAAATTTACATTTCTTGTGCTTTCTTTGATCACAGACTTTCCTGCTGTCATTGCAGTGTTCTGTAGTTTGCACTGTACTTCGTTTGTCAGCCTGTCATTACAGGAGGCTGTGTTGGTAACTTTGTCTTTGATAAATTGAGAGCCACGCAGGTGATTAAATTATATTCAGTATATCAGAAATCATTGCACTCAATGTAGCATGGGGTGCCACTGGATTGCATACTGGTTACCTATGTGCACAAGTTTGTGTGTGTCTCATTTAATGCACCTCACAGGCTGACTTAGACTGAAGTAAAAGTATTTGTTACAAAGCTAGGAAGTTTCCCAAGTCCAATGTCCTGCTTTACTATTAACTCCATCTCATGATATGCACTAATCTGTTTACAACTGCATGTGATTTTTGACTCGAGAATATTGTGTGTGCTTATGCAGTTAACTTCTAAGGTTTAAAACAGAGTTTAAGGGAAAGCCTTAATGAATTTGTAAGGATATTTAATATCCTACTACATTTTGTTGTTTAAATGTATACACCTGCTCTGAAGCAGGAGAGGGAGAGGGTGAGAAGCATGTCATCTTAACCTGCAGTTTGTCAAAGGGGAAAATAATTTATTAAACATTTTGCCTGTTAAGGTAACAAAATGAGTTCCCTGTGTTACACAAGTAATAAAAAAGAAAGGGAAGCTGTGGAAATACTGAGAGGTGGAGCAGTACAGTTTAGTTGTTAACATACTGATCAGCAAGCCGGGCGATACACAGTTCAGGCTAGCCAGACTCCCAGGCTCAAGTGACCTTTGTATTCTTCACTTCCCATAGCTCTCAGTTTAATGATAAGGAGGCGCTCACTATAAAGGTGCTGCCCCTCTAACCACACTAGGCAAATAAATTGCAATGCAAGAACTGCTACTATGAGTGTGGAGCCCTCTCTAATGCTAAAAAGGTAGAGGATAGACCACTCTATCATTAAGTGGCACTATCAGACCTCTAGCAGCCACTTAGATGTGATAAAAAGGGAATCCTTCTCAAGAAGACAAACAATAAGCTATCATCTCAGCTCTACATGGGTAAGGCAGCTACAGAATGTATAAAAAGGAAGACACACAGCTGTCACTTAAGGTTTGCCTGAAGTGGTGATGAGGACCTGTAACTCGAACCGTATGATTCTTTTTCTCTGAATTATATCAATTTCCTTATTTATAGGAATAAATAAAAGGACTCTGCAGAGCACAGTAGAGACCAGTGTCCCAAATTTCAACAGACCAAAACTATGATTTCTCTACATAAGAAGCTGTCATTTGGTATTTTCATTATGTAACAGGCAGCTGAAAGCAAAAAACAGAATCCTAATTTGTGTTATCTTTGTTTGCACAACTGTGCATAATTACCCTGCAAAAAAACACAAGCTAAACATGTTCCCTTTTATAAAACAACACAGTGTTGTTATCCTCTTACTTCCCTATGAAGTGCACCAGTTCTTTATTATTTTATTACCTTTTTTTTTTTTTGCATTTTGCAACAAGAAACTGAATTATTTTATTCATGACACAACATCCTGACTGACATCTGCAACACTCATAGAAGGTAATGACAATGTTTTGTTATCTTTATGTTGTTTTCTTTCCATGCTTGTTAAAAAAGTGGAGTCAGAGTGTCTGAGACAGAATCCTAACAAGTTCCTTCTAATCAGTCTTGGAATTTTTCTGTCAGGCAAAAGAAAAATGCTCAGCTCCAACAAAGCTGCAGTTTTTTTTCCCCCAAGAAACACATTTGTTTAAAGATTGGCCTGTCAATTTGCAAATCAACATTTCTTTTTTTTCTTTAATTTTTTTCTATTTTTTTTTTTTTTGTCTTCTCAGCCATCATGCCTTTGCTTTTTCCCCCCAAGAAGGGGAAATAATACAAAGCTGTTGTTTGTTGTTTGAAGGAACTAAACTTCATCAGGTTGACTTAGATGTGTGCTTCAAGTGTCACTCAGTACTGCTTTCTAGTAATGAAATGCTGCATACAGATTTCTTTCTTTAAGCTCAAGGGGATTAGACCCAGTAAAAGAAGAATACAGTCTTCGTTGCTCCGGTGCATCGAAGTGAGAAGTTTAAAATCCACAATTTATTCAAATATTGATATTTGTACTTGTCAGGAGAGAGAGATGCCTTGAAATTTCCACTGAGCACTGTTGTCAGAAAAATTGCAAGAAATGTGTCATATAATTCATAAACGAAGTTCACTACTGTGAAGTCAGCTGGGAACAGGAAAAAATATATGTATGTATATTGTTGTCAATGTGGAGTGGAGCAGCATTACAGAAAACAGCACTCACTTTTCCATCATGTCAGGCAAATGCTCATTCTGGACCAGGTATTTTTTAAACAGCTTGCTGCTTCTAGAGAGGCCCATAATGCATGAAAAATGTTTTTTTGAGTTCTGCTTTGTAGACATGAGATCTGTTTGTTGTTTTCTCCCCTCTGAGACCCACTAGTTCTCATCCCTTAGCAACCAATCAGAATGCAGCTGTTTATGAGACTCTGCAATCAGTCCTGGTTCTGTAGCATGTGGTTTGAATTAGGACTTTTAAAAAGCTGTGAATGACTGGTTTAATGATGTAAAGCATTAGAGCAAATTCCAAACCGTTGAATGTTGAGTATGGAGCTTTGAGAATTTACTTAGCAACTCTGAATCCTGGCCATGTGTGGGAACTGATGTTTATTCTAGGCGGAGCAAAAGAAACGTCCAGTTAAATTCTCTCTGATTAGCACATGCATTCATTAAAAAGTATGTAAGCTACTGAACTTCGGATCTTGTAAAAAGAATCTGTAACTGTTTCTTGATGTTACAAGGTCTAGGCCAATTTTTCTTCTGTGGAGGTCATTAGGTATACACTGGTATTCTGAAAACAGTATCAGTGTAGTGTTCACCATGGCAGGAATGTGAGAATGGAAGGCTTGCTCTTAGTTAAAGCACTGTCAAATACGTATGCAGATGATGGATTGCACAATGAGTGAGACTAGGGCAATAAAAAACTAGTATGAAGACACATCTCTTGTTGCCATTTGATCACATAGTTCAAAAGGCTGCTGACAAGAGTAATTCTGGCTCAGCTGTCTGCTCATCTGGGAGGTGATGATACAAAGTATGGGAAATATTTAAAGGCTGTAGATGAGTGTAGCTAAGTAGCTGTCTGGAGAATGTTGAGTTGTATACAAGTCTAAACAGATGCAGTAAACATGCAAAAACATTTTAAATTATCCTTGCCAAAGGCTGCAGTTAATGAGTTTTATATTTTTTTATTTAGGAAAATATCATTTATTGTCTGTATGAATGTGTTTGGAAGGAAAAATACCATTTGGTAATACATGGTACTATTTTCACTTTACAGTTTTCCATTTTTTCATCCTTATTTATCCATGAACCAAATAAAAGCTGAAAAGTCAATCAGTTCGTAAGTAAACATCTTTAAATAATGTATTTTCATTCACTATTTGCATCATGAGGATGTGATTTCTAAAGTGCTTGTGTTCTGCTTCTGGTTTGGGGAGCTCTGTTACGAAAGTGCTTTTACTACAGATGCTGGTTGCTTTATAGTTAATTATCAGACAGTGGAAATATGAGGTTTCTGTAACTAAATATGAATGCATTTTGTAAATTTTAGAGATTGCTGTCCCAGTTTTTGAGCCTGCTTTAATCTTCATTTTGTAGTGAGTGGACATTGTAAGTCAGTGACATCTTTGGCTCGTTAAGTCGTAATGCCACCAGAAGCTGGCATTTTCCATGCCTACTTGCAGCTTATTTCTCTTTTACACCTATTACTTACTGTGTGCTTGGTGTCCAGGTGAATCTGTCATCTCTGCCAGAACACACCCTGCTGCACAACTGACAGTGTGAAGGTAAATGCTTGCTGTCTGAATCCCCCATTAACTTTGTGAGGCATATTGATTTCTTGTAAAAATAATGATATTGACAGGCATTCCAGGAGTAATTGTTTCCAGATCATGGAGGTCAGAGCCGAGAGTGAGGGGTTTCAGAGCTAGAGATACTTTGTAGGCAATTGTATGAAGTGTTGGGGGATGGACAGATGGATGGATGGACAGATGGATGGATGGATGGATGGATGGATGGATGGATGGATGGATGGATGGATGGATGGATGGAAAACTAAAGTAACAACCACACTAGTTAAGAGCTCAGTGCATAATGTAGACATTAGAACTGTTATTGTGTATGGCATACATCACAATGACTGTTAGGCTATACAAGGTAAAGCTTGCAGTTTGGTTATATTCTGGATTGTAAAATATTTACCAAACATTCTATGTTTTGTCTTCACTGTTATTTTGCTGAGCATGTTGCAGTTCAATTCAGTGCAGGTCAACATGAACACACTTGGAATTTTAAAATAGTTTTAGATCTGAGAAATATACGCTGTTCTACTTTGGCTGTTTCATTTTATTTCTTTTTAATTTGCAAGACAATTAACAGATCTATAAATTAATGTACATTACCGTAATAAAAAGCATTATACATGTCCATGGAACCATCTAAGATGAACTATAATATATTGCTATTGTTTTTCTATTGTAACATATTGCTACTGTTTTTCTGTTGCCACTGTTTTTGTTACAGTTTCTTAGACAGGTGTTGGCACCTCTTTTATGAATAATTTGAAATTTTTGTGTATTGTACCAGCTGGTACTGATTGCAAAGAGCAGACTGACATGGCTGTGTTATAAAATATTCATTGCACCAAAGAAACTGTGTTATCTACCTCATACAAACATCACATTCTAACACTGTTAGCTGCACATTGCTCTGACCATTCCTTTCCATTGGTGGCTAGTTTCTGTAATACAGTGGTGAGTGAATTCAGTAGAATTTATTTGAAACATGCTGACTGCCATTCAGGATGCAGTTCATTTTGTGTGTGTGTGTGTGTGTGTGTGTGTGTGTGTGTGTGTGTGTGTGTGTGTGTGTGTGTGTGTGTGTGTGTGTGTTCACACTCATTCTCGTGTGTGTGTATATGTGTGTGCTCATCTTCTGTGTGTATGCTCACCCTCATGTGTATGTATGCGTGTGCGTGTGTATGTATGCATGTGTTTACTAGCGTGCATGATTTGACACATTTGCTTAAGAGTCATTCACCCACTCAGTGGATTTACCTAGTGCGTGAAATTCAAAATGCAACATTGCTGACAGCCAAGTAGGCACTTTTGTTGAGCTGCTGTCACAGTTGTACAAATGTGCGTGTGTGTGTGTGTGTGTGTGTGTGTGTGTGTGTGTGTCTATATATTAATATTGATGTTCATAAATGTCAGACTGCAAAACATCGATCTTTCATGACTGAAAGCTAAAATAATAATAAAAAAAAAAAAAAACGCTCACATTTTTTGCATGGGGGAACAAGCATCCCCATGCCCCCTGATAATTATATATACCACACATGCACATGCACACACACACACACACACACACACACACACACACACACACACACACACACACACACACACACACTATTATTAGTTAAATGGATGTGTCATTGGATAAGAAACTAATATATTTTGGGGACTGTATTGGTCATGTGTGTAATGGATTACAAATATTTTCATCAAAGTTAAAATAACACAGTGTGCTCTGTTGTGTATGGGAGTTGTAGTGTGTTGTAGGCATTTTTGTGAAATGGGGGCATGTGGCTTTGCCCCCACCCACCTGTGAACACAACTGAAACTAATAAAGATTGTGTTACTGTTTGATTAGGAAGGAAAATGCTACCAATTAAGATAGTTACAATATATCTGAGTACCTCAAATGCTATTAAATCGAATGTTTCAGAATGACTGATTTGACTGGAAAAGTGAAGTGCATTGTTTGGTGTGTATTCTGTTTGTTAGAAGTAAATATGTTATTGGGGAATTTGATGATATGCACTTTGTGCACTTGATCTTTAATGAAATGTTCATTTTACAATACGTTTTGTTGAAATAGCTGAGAATGAAATGTTCTTTTAATGGATATCACCAAGTGTGTGTGTGTTTGTGTGTGTGCATGTATGTATGTCTATGTATAAGTATATATCAGCAAAAATAAAAAAATTAAAAAAAAATTAGATACAGCTCACAGACATCTGATCTCTGTAGCACCAATGGCAAATACCCTACTTGATGAGTCCCTGACACAGGAGATCCTTTAATTGGAGATCATCACAAAGGCATGCACACATTTGCAAAAAAAAAACAGTTACAAAATCAGTGTCTGCACTGTGAGCTCCACACCCTGCAACATGCACTGTATTCCCTTATATATACAAATACATTTATTGTATATATAATTTACATAGACATACAGATATTTATATACGTATATGCATGTATATAAATTCCATGATTGCATAATTACCCGGAGAGGACAATCAGCAAAAGCTACTCCTGCATGCAATGTTGGCAAGTCAGCTGCTCAGGCAGATAGGAAGCTTAATTTCATAGCTGACAACTTACTTTTGATAAAATGCCTGTAACCATATATGTATGTCTGTATGTGTAAAGATATATTTAAATATATATATATATATGTGTGTGTGTGTGTGTGTGTGTGTGTGTGTGTGTGTGTGTGTGTGTGTGTGTGCATGTGTGTGTATATTTATATATATATATATATGTATATATATATATATATATATGTATATATATATATATAAATATATGTATATATATATATATATATATATTTTTATATATACATGTATGTATTTATATATGTTTGTATAGGTTTACTATGGTTTGTGCGAACGACAGTCTGTTGGCAGCACTG
>NC_056748.1:580901777-580934277 GCF_019279795.1 Protopterus annectens | reverse complement strand
TCTGAATACCGAAATTGTGAACAGAGATCTGCATACAGCACAGAATGGGAGATTTCCCTTTTCCTCGCTGTAGTGCGATCTTGGACTTGGAATATTTAAGTAGTGGGGGTGTGAGGGGGTGCAGGGGGGCTTGCCCCCCTACAGAAATATTTAAATTTTTTTGGTTTGGATTTTTTTGGATTTGTTTCGGAATTTCGATATTCCGAAACATCGATCATATGGTATCGATCATATGAAATTCGATATTTCAGAATTTTGTGATTCTGAAGTGCATCTATAAATATATATATATATATATATATATATATATATATAAGTGAAAGCATGTTTTATATAGGTAACAATGTATTATGTGTTTCAGATATGCTGCTTAAATGCCTGTTTAATGTAAAAAGGAATGACATGAATTCAATTTGTAGCAGAACTGTTGCTTGTTCCGTATTGTACAGTAGTACACTACATTTTACGTGGATGTTTTGTGTTTTGTGCTACGTATGCTGTTGTTGTAAGAGAATGGAGAGCACAACAAAGACAGTCTTCAAACCAAGTTAGTTGAGATGAAAAGACTAATTGTTATACACACCCTACCCATGTGGAGGTGGGTGCATAACTCCTTCATCTTACTATTACAACTAACTCCAGGGTCAGTAAACCTTATAAGTCTTTAACTGGTTGCCTATTTTGTCTTTCTGTTTCAGTTGAGTTGGCTTTAGTGATTCACCCCTCAATACAGTGTACAACTGCTGTGTAATCTGCTGCTAAGTGTGACCAATCATCTACATGTATTCTTCTGAGAAAGTTATATGTAAGGTGGCAGAAATAAATGCTGTACCTTAATGGTGAGAGTCGCCATGCCACATTCAGAAGGAAATAGTGTGTCTGAGGTCTGAAATCGCATATCCCATTACCCTGTTCATCATACCCTTCATGAATTTACTTCATGAGTATTGCCTGATTGGGACTGCATGCAAAATAATAAATTTGAAGGAATATGAACCCTTTGATGCATAGCTTTAGAGTTCTTCCATGTTTCCAATGACAGTGTAAGATTTAGACAAATCATTACACTTCTCTGGTATTAGAATGGATCTATAGTTTGGTCCGAGGGGAGCACCATTGACATTATGTGAAGGGAAGTTGTACAGGAAGTCTAAAAGCTCACACAATTTATTTTATTTAAGGGTACTTAGACACATTACAAAACTACAAGCCTCTCATTTGTAGCTGTTGTTGTATAGGTAGCTATGACATATGCTTCTGTGGTATAAAGGACAGTTAACAGAACTACATTGGCAACAATAATGCAGGCCTGCAACTTTCTTTATCAGGGCCTTTGGCACTCTATTAGAAATGAGAACAGGAGATTGTTGACTTTCTTTGCAAAGTGATATTCGTTAGATAGCAGGCATGTAGAGATAGTATCAGACATTGGAACGCATGCCATATAGGGTACCATTAATCTTATGCAATGAAAACGTAGCTTGTCTGACATGACATTGTTCGAATAATTTCTTTTATGCACTGCACATCATATATAAAAGAGGCTTACTTCAATCAGGAGGTTCACAGTAACATTAATGGAGTCAACACTCACATTGTAAAAAAGAAAGGCAGATGGATGTGCATATCAGTTTAGTGCAGGGACTCACTGCAGATTTACTGAAGTCAAGAAGCTTTATTCTTAGCAAAGTCTTCCAGCTAATTAATTTTGGCATATGTACTGACAATATGGAATTGATTACTCAATATGACCACAGGGGTGTTTGGATTTAAAACAAACATAAGTTGTTTTACTCTTTGGGATTCTTCATCCTTTTAGAATCACTGTTTTCTGTCTGACTTTATACCTACTCAAAAGTGATGCAATATACAAGAGTACTAAAAAATCTTTTGTTGCTTTGATAAAATTTTACAAAAGTATCAGAATACAAGAACCTGACATTTAGATAGAGTTGCATATGTTGACTTATCAAAATATACAAGCATCAACACTGAGGTGAAAATGCCAGGATTTTGAAAAATGAAAATATGGAAACCATACAAAAAAAGAAAAAAAAAAAAACAGTCAGAAAGAAAAAAAAAAGTGACCCAAAAAGTTAACAGACACTTTCCTTTTGCAATCCAATCACCAAAAGCCAACCACACATTCAGGCATAATTTGAATGGTGGTATTGGTATAGTACTGTTTTTTTTTGGTAAGATACAGGGTTAGGATTAGGGGCATGGATAAGGTTAGGGTTACAGTTATCAGGCATTCACCCCTTCCAGCACCACCTGATTAATGCCTAATAATTCTAAACTGTACCCTGCCTCTAACCTTGTACCTTACATTAGAAAAACCCTTTCTGTAACACCACCACCATGAAGACAGGCTTGAACACACATGGCACAGCAAACACACACTACACAGTGAATACACATGACACAGCATACAGCACTAATCTGTCTCATTACTTAGTTCTTAGTCTAACCTTAACTTGCAAACTGTCATACAAGCTCTCCTACATCCACATGCACAACCTTCAGTGTATCTGAAGATTTTGACATTAGTATCCAAAATCCATACTTTCCTTACCAGCATGCATGTGATCATCTCTCATGTGTGTGCATATTTTTTTGCATACATCTGAAAGAGGAGAGCATGACCTCAGCAATTACATCCCATCTTCCCCCCTGACTGCCAAGGCATTCAGCTCACCAGGTGGTTGGAGTTTGGCATAGTGGTTAAGGTGTTTACTTTACTGACACAAGGTAGAGGGTTTGATTTTCACCTTTGAGGGAAATTGGCTAGGCTTAAAAGGGCCTACAAAGGCTGGCCGCCTAGTACTTACCTATGAACCAGTAAGTAGTCAGGCCTGTATTCTTCTGTTGTAATGGACCCAGCCAGTACTGCCTAGGTGTCTCTCATCAGTATTTAACAAAATTTAACTGACTGTCTAACAGACAAGTGAGATGACTAATTTTGATTCCCACAACTACCAGGAATACAATGTGGATGCAAATGAAACACAGTGAAGTTTGAAACCTGAATGATTTGAATGAAGCATATTTGTAGGGGCCTTTACCACCCTGCACACCCTGCCAAAGAGTGAATGTCTTGTATCACAGCCTCACCTCAGGCTTTGTCCCTACCAAATGGCGCACTGCTACAGTCATCCCTCTCCACAAAGGAGGAGCGACTACAGACCCTGGGAACTATCGCCCCATTAGCCTGATGAGTCTGATATACAAAGCTATGGAACGCATCATCATTGACCTAATAAACAAGGACATAGGTTTTGGTTTTGTGAAGGATAGATCATGCCTGCTCAACTTGGTCGACTTCTTTGAGTCAGTCACCAGAGCTGTGGATGAAGGCAAGGTGGTTCATACAGCCTGCCTTGATCTGGCCAAGGTGTTTGATACCATTCCCTGTTCAGGAATCATAGAAAAACTCATTAAGCTAGGCATCAACCCCTATATCACTAGGTGGGTTGCAAACTGGCTCACAGATAGAACCCACAGTGTGAAAGTAGCAGACTCCAAGTCAGACTGTCAACCTGTCACGAGTGGAGTCCTACAGGGTTTGGTCCTGGGTCCTCTCCTTTTTGGTATCTACTTCTCTGAAGTCCATGCCAACACAAAGCGCCTCTGGCTGACAAAGTTCGCAGATGATTGCAAGTTGGGAGCTATTATTAACTCCCCAAGTGATGTTGACATCCTACAGAAAGGCCTCACTGAGATCAATGACTGGTGTCAGAACCATGGCCTTAAGCTCAATGCCAAAAAATGTGTTGTCGTCCCCTTTGGGAAAAACCCGTTCCCATGAATTACCACATCAATGGTAGTCCACGGAACACAGAAGGTGTTATAAGAGATCTGGGAACACAGGTTGACAGCAGCCTCTCTGTTGGCCACCACATTGCCACTGTGGTCAGAAAGTCCTTCTATTTGGCACATCTCATTACTAGGGATTTTGCATCCAGGAAGAAAGAGGTCATTGTCTCCCTCTACTCTTCCCTTATTAGGCCAATCATCGAGTACAGTGCCCCATTTGGCATGTACCTCACCTGCAACAACTGGAGAGGCCACAAAAGTACCTCACAAAGATGATTCTAAGCCTTAAACACTTATCGTATATGGACAGACTCAAAAAACTCCAGCTATTCTCTGTCTCATATCGCCTACTTAGAGGCGATCTCTGATTGATATACAAAGCCATGTCTGATCCAGCTCTGTTAGAAATGCTACATCTAAAGAAATCCCAATCACTCCGCACCACACACTCCAGTGACTTCAACCTCATTACCACAATCAACAGAACATGCTGGAGGGACAGGTTTATAGCCCAAAGACTGCCCCTGCTATGGAATAGACTTTCCATACATATCAAACAGAGTACCTTACTGGCCCTCTTCAAGAGAAACCTTGATGAGTGGATGGGAAATAGAAAATTCAACCTGGGGATCACTCCTGTGGCTCTACTCGACAGAGGCACTGGGAACTAAGGTCGGGTGTTATGATGTCAGGGTAATCCTATGGGCTAGGTTTTTAAAGGCTCCAGGGCCATTAGCCTAGTACACACCTATGAACCTATATCCCTACTATGTATATATACTGACTCCAAGATTGCTGCACCTAAGAGTGGGGGAATTCTCTGATATGCCAGAGACTTGGAATTTCAGTATATTCCCTGTAATTACACCTTCACTCTCACAGGTATTCATAAAGCATGCAGTCTGGAAGACAAGTGAGGAGCCTAGCCCAGTTTTCCCAATTGTCCCAAAGCATTGTCTAGTTAATTGATTTGCTCGAAGTCACACAATAGGCAAAATAAAGCTGAGTGAGTCAAATCCTGGCCCACAGGAAGCAGCTAATTAACAACTCATAACCTTTACCCTTATTGTCAGAGATGGCTGCATAGTGATTTAAACAGATGCATGTAAAGAAATACATAAAGATGCAACAAAACATGTAAACAATTGTTATAGTATGCATTTATAATGACCAAGGAATGTAACAAGGATCCAGGACTTTAGGGATTGTCACTTTTTTGGCAACTCAAGTTTATCCTTTTGTTTTTGTTTGGTATCCTAAACCTATGAGATCTACAGAGAGAAACAACACCCCTTTATTTTAAACACTGCCTTATGTGAAGTCATTCAGTATCTTCCTGAATAGATTTGCATATTTTTTGTACAGAACAGAAAAAACATTGATGCATTTGAAGGTGGGATATACAGTGTGATAGACCTGTCTGGTAATTTTACTCCATAAATATCTATTTATATATCACGGTCTGCATGGTATATAGTTAGCCACACCCGTAACCAGTGTGCTGTGCAGTAAGTCACTTTTCACATCTCCTCAATTTTACATGGCACAAACCAGAGGCAAACCAATATGGCTAGTTTTTGTGTTATGGGTGAAGAATGGTTGTAAATGCACTGGTGATGTGGACTGTTAGAATCCATTATAAACAAGCACATTTCAGCAACACAGTCAGATAGGCAGGGAACATACAGTCATCTAGAAATTACTTGTAGACTGTTGCCATCATGGTCAGTGAAGGGCAAACTATCTACCCTCACTCCCAGTGTACTGCATTAGAAAAGTACCTGGCTAGGGTTAAATGATTGTGGATTTGCTGACTTGCTTTCCTTGTTAAGACTGGGGTGAAAGTGAAATCAAATGCCATGGCATTGATTATAAATGGAGATGGGAGGAGCAGGCCTCATTAGTAGCAACAGAAGTGTATGAGGAATTTATTGTACATTCCTGACCTACATTCAACCCATTGCTTACTGTAGTCATGGGGATGGGAGACATCTACAAAGAACCCCAGATCTCAGAGTATGATAGTACAACTATTCACTCCCCTGATCTTACCACTCAAGGGAAGAGCATGACAGTGGCACTGTTCTTTGTCTCTTGGTTTGACACTCATGGTGGCAGAATTGTGAACTAGAAGCCATTAGTGTTGGAGGCTGTGTACTAGCAAGTAAAATAATTAGATAGAGGCACTATAACTACAAATCTAAAGACACATGGAAAAACTATTGACAGGTAGTGGCAAAGGCAGTGGAGAACATCAGCTCTGGTGTTGATTAGAAAACTCAGCTGTTGAAAGTATTACATTTTGGAATATCCTGTAGTGTACACATAAAGTCTATGATATTTGAATTTTAAAACATATAGATTGCTGACAAGTATACATTCCATTGAGGAAGTGGTGGTATATTTTTTGTGATGGTATATTTTTCTTAACTGGTCTATTATTTTATTTTATTTTTTTTTTCATAAACAAATATATGCCATATATAATTAACACCAAAATGCAACTAGAAAAAGGAATTTGGGGTGGGGTATTTTACTCACTTGAGATTTGTCCATCATCTTACCAAAGGAGCTCATCAATATATAGCCTGACAAACCCAAGAAGTGTATTCAGTTGTCAGAAATACATACAGTGTCAAGCATTCTGCGTTTGCACACAACTGAAAGAATAAAACTTTCTAGTTTTGATACTAGAGGTTTATGCTGTGTTGTCTGCCAGGTATTATTAACTGGAAGTAAGACATGATCCTGACTGTAGTTTGAAAGAAACAACAAAAAGTGTAGACAAAAATTAAGATTACTTGGGGGGGGGGGGGGCTCTCTGATTCCCAAGATGCACTGACTCTGGAATTGATTATAATAAGCAGCAAGTATATAGACCAACAGTCCACATTAGAGTGAAGGTGAGGTGGCAAAAAAAAAAAAAAATTCAACAGTTGAGTATATCTATTTTATAGAATTTTCAGCTACTTTGCCCATTTTGGAAAATTATATTCAGCTTAGTATCCTACCCCTGTACGTAGAGCATTTTTTACGAGGTTGATTTCTGTAATACAGACAAGAACAAAAGCAAAAATGCACAATTTGTTTATTTATTTAATTAATTTAATTTATCTGTCTATCTATCTATCTATTTATCTATTTATCTATCTATCCTGAGGTACAGGAAAGAGGTCAGCACTTGGAAATATTTTCTGAAGAAAGTCTCACCAGCATCCTAAATACAATAATTGTATCCCAGGTGTACATAGATGTGACGAAGATGCATTACTGCTGATTGTAACTTTGCTATGAGTTTTAAACTAAGGCGAGCATTCCTAACAGCTTGACAGGAAGCCCAGTACAGTCTTTGCATCTCAGTGTTCATTTCCTGCACTTAACTTTGAAAATGCTTTAGTAATACATACATTCCCTTAAACTTTTAGTGCTAATTTTTGGAGAAAAAAATGTGTGCAAATTAAGTGATCAGATCTGTACCCCTGATAATCAATTAGCCAGTCACTATGTGCTTTGCCTATGTTCCGCTTTCAGTAATGTTGTACATTTTCTTTTTCACTGCTATTTTGAAAGGAACAACATTGTTACAAGCACTGCCTTTGTATGACTGCGAAGCTGTTTCTCTTGTCCTCTCCTTAAATGTGGCGATTTTAGGCAACCTCCTTGTGCTGCATTGTGTCCTCTTTCACTGCTGTTTAAAACAAGATTTGTATTTGCCGTAATCCAATAAACATGGTAAATGACGGATGATGCAGCCCTGTTGGGAAATGGTGTCCAGACTTGTAGCAACATCTAATGGGCATTTAGGTGCAAACTAGCTGTGAAGTGTTAAATATTTACATGCAGAATGCCAATAGTAATTGTCCACTTTATCTGAAGTTGCCTAGGGAAATGTCTTATTTGTTTCTGTGTTACTTCAATAAACAGAAGACTCGAAAATCCCTTCACTATTTCATAGGGGTTTAGACTTAATAAAGCTAAGCAGTTTAAAATATGTGCTTTGCTTTTTTGAATGATCACTTCTGCACAAGGCCATATAATACAGCGTTAACTCCATGTGGCCTGTCTATTAAGGAGGACAGGATGAGCCTTACAAATAATGAAACAATATTTATGCTTTCCTTAGTGATACTAACAAGGTAACATATCAAAGATGTGCTGGCAGGGAAAGAATGAAGTAACAGTGTCTTATGAATTCATAGCTCAGTGGGATCCCTTTCTGCTCCCATAAACTCCCTAGGAGTCAGTGTTCGATGGTGCTATTATTCTGTGGATTGTATTTTTTCTTTTTGTTTGTGAAATCTGATGTGTCATAAATGCCTCCATCTCATATATATTTGATAGTTAATATTAGTCTCAACCAGGAAAGTGCACTTTACATGTAGCAACATACGATTACCTGAGAGTGTTATTGCAAAGGAAAAAATCAATACCAATTTATAATTCAGGATTGCAGCCTATCAGCTTTTATGGCTCTCTATCCAGACTCATTAATTTTTTATTATGATTGACTGAAACTGAAAGATTTTTAACATGTTTCACTGTTATTTATTCAACCTTAATAATTAAATAAACCTTAATTGGCTGTATTTTGAAGGCTCTCAAAGCTATGGTCAGAATGGGTTTTGGTGACCATACATTATTAATGTTGGAGTACCTCACAGTTTCTTCTGAGGCAGTCTCTTGGAAAGAATCTGCTATGCACAGGAGCAACAGACGTCTATTTTGTAGTCATCTAATAAAATTATACGTAAAAGGAGGCAGTTTATTACAAGTCTTGAGGAAAATTAACTGTAATATGTTTTAAGAGGCAAAACCTTATTAATGAAACAGCATCAGAAATAAAACTCTTTGATTTTAAATATTATAAATATTAAGGCAGTTTTGATTAACAACAATTGATAACCTCTCAAAAAAAAAAAAAAAAACACACACACAAATGAGGATGACCTCGCAGAGGACCTTTTTGATTGGTGGTTAAGTTATACCTACAAAGAGTGATTGACAGATGGAAAATTGCTCTTTCAAATTTCATCCGTATTCATTTCAGTTGTTCTTCCACATGTCAACCTCTTGCCATTCCCAGGCTTGCCAAGGCTGTATACATTAGCTGTTACCACAGTGAAAAAAAGAAGGAAGACAATCCCATATCTGAGCAGTCTGAAGGAAAATCAATCATGTCATAAGTGAGAAGTATGTATAAGTTTGAACTGCGGCAAGATTCATCATTTCATATCTGGCCACTCTGGTGGGGATTTGAGTATACAGCATTGCTTGAAAGGGAACACTAGCTCAAAGGAAAAAAAAATATAAAACTCAGCAGAGCTCAATTATAAACGAGGGGAGCTTGTGTGTGTGTGTGTGTGTGTGTGTGTGTGTGTGTGTGTGTGTGTGTGTGTGTGTGTGTGTGTACTTCTAACAAGGTATTGCTAGACTGTATGGCAGTAAGGAAATAAAGTCAAACTCTCACTACACATTTTGACAGATTGTGAAAAAATAACTCTGCAAGGGTTGTTTTTATTCTGGTTCAATTTTTTTTCTGATTTTATTTCCATTTAAAGGATACTACATAACCATGTCCCAAAATATTCATTAGTTGTGTTTCTTTGTTGAAAAGTTTGAGGGAGTTCAACTATAAAAGTAAATTGATATAAAAGTACATTGGTAAAGGATTACAAAAAATCATACCTTTATGGGCAGTACATAGGTCACTGAACAGTGAATCTAGAGCTTAATGTTAAGTTCTGGACTGCTTTTTTGACTGCAGTATTGTACAATTGTTAAAAAATTCTCTGTTGACAACATGTTTATTTTCTGATATTTACATTTGCTTCAAAGCAGTGTTATGAGTTCTCTGTGGTATTGTATTATTTTTGTCATCTCATCTAGTATAGTACAGCAAAACCGGTAAAATAAGATAGCTGCTAGAACTGCTATTCTTTTTAAAATGTGTTAGTCTTTGGTCATACTTGAATGAGTACCACATACCCTCAAAGTAGAACTTTTTATGTTGCATGCTGGGTAGTTTTTGGCTATTGAAAAACTGGCTCCCCCTTGAGTCTGATTTTGGAGCTGCACAGCTGTCACATTTTTAATCAGTGATCCTGAGAAGATTGCTTAATGTTTCTTGCAGATTCATTCTTCTCTCTTAGTACTGTTTACCCTTTATGTTACCCTGGACATTTAATAGCATTCATTCTTAGGAAATGTATACTATATTTCAAATAAATGCTGTAACTTTTACATGCCTCATGAAGACTTTGCAGCATGTTTTGCAGGCTCATCTCTGTATAAAATAAAATTTCTTCCTTCCTCCCATCTATAGAATGAGTAACAGTGTGGTGAAATTGCCTATTGTTGTACCGGATATGGTGTGACATGTATAACATGTGTTGGATTTTTATAGCCTTACTCTTAATGTTATAAGAGAGACCCATCTTTGGAAGTAATCAATTTAATATAAAAATCAAACACAAAAAAATTTAATCCTTCAAAACTGATACCCCAGTCATTTCTTTCTTATTTTGAATTAAGTTTTAAAATCAGCTGTCATTCTATATCAGTTGCAATGGGTCTATATAAACATTATCGAAGTTTCAAAACTTCGAATCTGATATAGTTGACACCATATAATCGAAGTCTTGAAACATCGAAAATTTAATAAAACACAACAACCTACAAAAACAAACCATTTAAATGCTCTAAGTAGGGGGCAAGCACTACACTACTACAGTGCAGAAAAGGGAAATCTTCCCTTTCCGTGCTGTACGGAGATCTCTATTAAAAGATTCAAAGTTTCAAGACTTCGATCATATGGTGTCGACCATATCAGATTCAAAGTTTTGAAACTTTAATCTTCTGATATAGACCCAATTGCAACTGAGTTATCTATATTTCTTAGAAGTAGTCTTGACACTGCTGTGTAAATTATAATCTGAAGAAATGCTACCAGTTCATGCAAACAAATAGCACTCATCAAATAAAAGCTGGTTCTTTTTTTAAGCTGGCATTTCTACTTTTCTACCAAATTTTATATAGTTCAAATTAAAACATCATCGTGAATAAAGATAATAGGAAAGGTTCAACAAATGTAAATCTTGGTAAATGTTTCTGTATATGTCTGTGTGTATGTATATATATATATATATATATATATATATATATATATATATATATATATATTTATTTTACATTTGTTGACCGGGCTAGTCTAACTGGATACATGTCCATTTTCAGTAGAGGCCCGGGGAGAAAAGCTCCGAGCAGCAACAATGACAAGGAAATACAATAAAGTATAATTAACATAAAATAAAATTTGTTACAAAATTAACATTAAAAGGTAGAGTTATACAGAGTTATTTAGCAAATTTAGGCTAGAATAAAATACTATGAATAAAAACAAAAATTAAAACAGAAGATAGATAAAGTAAAAAAATTTTTTTTTTTTTGAGAAAGAGCAGGAGGGGGCAAGAGATATCAGTCAGGGTTGGAGCAGGGACAAAGCCAGTGGGATTTAAGATATTCTTTAAGATTCTTCTTAAAAAGTAGAGTAGAAGTAAGGTTGGAAAGTTCAGAAGGAAGATGATTCCAGCTCTTTCCTATGGTGTTTGAGAAGAGTGAGTCCCCAGCTTTGTTGTTGGATTTAATGGAAGAGATTTGAAGTTTATTTGCTGAGCGTAGAATTGCAAGATTTTTGTAAGGGGAGATGAGATTAGTAAGGATTGGGGTATTTTTAGGGTAGTAGAGGATCTTTTGGGTGATAACAAGTTGTTGAAAAAGTAATTGGTTCTGTAGTTCTAACCAACCCAGCTGTTTGAGGTTGTGACAATGATGTGTTCTAAATGGGGTACCAGAAGCAAATCTGGTTATGTTATTATAACAGGTGGATAGTTTGGTAAGGTTGGTTTTAGAAAGATTAGTATAGATAGCAGAAGCATAGAACAGGGTGGAGATTAGGTGGGTTTGGGCTATAGTGTTTCTGGCTGCAGGGGTAAGGAAGGATTTGATTCTGTATAAGGTCCCTAGTTTTTTATTTACCATCTTTATAGTGGAATTAATATGGTCATTGTAGCTAAGGTTGTTGTCTATTGTAACACCTAGAAGACGGGTTGTAGTATCAGGGGATATGATGGTTCCATTGTTAGAGGTTACTGTGAAGTGCAGTTGAGGTGTCTTGTGAGTAGGAGAAAAAAACAATAATTTAGTTTTCTTGGGGTTGAGCAGAAGGCAGTGTTTTGTGAACCAGTTTTCAACACAGTTAAATACTGTTTGGGTGAGACACTGGAGAGAGGTTATGGACTTGGCTGGGCAAATTAAGGTGGAGTCATCTGCATACTGTATGCAGGTGGCTTGAGAAATACTAGTATGTAGGTCATTAATAAATAAGGAAAATAGAAGTGGCCCTAAGATAGAACCTTGTGGTACTCCAATGTTTACAGGGAGGGATGAAGAAATATTCTTGTTCCAGAGAACTGCTTGCTGTCTATTTTCTAAATAGGATTTAAACCATTGTAATGCTTGTGGGTCTAGTGAATGGGCTTTTAGAGTGTCAATAAGTATGGGATGGTTCACCATATCAAAAGCTTTAGAAAGATCAATAAATAGAGCAGAGGAAAAGGTGTTATTGTTACGGTTTTTGTTTATAGAATCAGAGAAGGATAGCAGGGCAGTTGTTGTGCTATGGTAAGGCCTAAAGCCATGTTGACAATCTGCAAGTAGATTATTTTGTAGTAGGTGGTCAAGCAGTTGTCTGTGTATACATTTCTCCATTATTTTAGCTAATGGAGAGAGTAAGGCAATAGGCCGATAGTTGGAGAGCTCAGTTGATGAGCCACCTTTGTGTAAAGGGATTATATGGGAGATCTTCCATAGAGAGGGGATTTTGCTTTCTGAAATTGTTCTATTTATAAGTATGGAGATAGGGTAGGCAATGGCTTTAGCTGCAATTTGCAGGTATTCAGCTGGAAGACAGTCAGCAGAAGGGGTGCATGGCTTGAGCTTTTGAAGGAGGTTGCAAATGAGGGATGTAGGTACAGGATGTATATGGAAGGTAGGTGAGGGGGTATTAGGTGTTATTAATGGGAAAGTGGAAGTGGATGGTAATGGGTTAGATAGGGATAGAATAGCTTCAGTAAAATAGTTGTTAAAGGCATCAAGAATCTGGTTAGAGTTATTAAGGTTGAAACCTATAGGGTCAGGAGTTTTAGAGTGTCCTGGTTGAAGAAGTTTGTTAATGCCAGACCAGAATTTTTGAAGATGTTGTTGGTGAGTTTGCTGTAGGTGGAGGTAATAGTCTTTTTTGTCTTTAAGAATGTCCTTCTTGGTGGCATTTTTTAATTGTTTAAAGTAGAGGTGATCTGTTGGATTTCTGGAGGTTCGCCATTTAGCCCAAATTTTATTTCTGAGAAGGATCTTTTGCCTAGTTGCCTTTGTGAGCCAGGGGGCAGTTTTGGTTCTTATGCGGGAAGAGCGATAGGGGGCATGGTAGTCTAGTATTTGAAGAAATCTAGTATTAAAGTAGATTACTGCTTCATCAAGTTCAAGATGAAGCATAGGTGACCAGTCACATGCTTTCAGTTCATTTTGGAAGCTGTCTGGGTTAAAGTATTTTTTGGAGCGGGAAGTTTTAAAAGGATTTATGTTGGGGCTATAAGTTTTTTGTTTGATTATATAAGTTAGCATGTGGTCACTGATATCATTTGGGAAAGTTCCTGGTTTATAAGAATCAAGATGACTATTTAGAAGGATCCAGTCTAGGATGGTTTCTTTGTTGTTTGGTTTATGGATTCTAGTAGGAGTGGTCATTATTTGTGTGAATCCATATAGATTTATATGGTTGGTAGGATTGGGAGAATTACAGGTTGTCCAGTCTATGTTAAAGTCACCTAAGACAATAGTTTCTTGGGATAGGTGTGAAGAGAGGTAACTAAGTATGTTTTCAAGAGTATTGATGTTATTTCCAGGGGGGAGATAAGTGCAAATTAGATAGATAGATTTGGAGTTATTGATTTGTAGTTTTGCAGTGAGGGTTTCTGAGTTGGGAGCTGAGGGAAGTAGCAAATTGAAGGGTGAAAGTTGGAGTTCAGATTTATACAAAATGGCTACTCCACCACCCTTTTTGGCTTTGCGGTCACATCTCAGGATGTTATATCCTGGAGGGGTAATTTCCTGGTCAAGAGTAGAGGGCTTTAGCCATGTTTCTGAAATACAGAAAATATCAAATGAGTGAACATTTAACAGTGCATGTAGGTGGGAAATTTTATTGTTAATGCTACGGATGTTTAGGTGAGCTATCAGGAGGGAATTAGATGGTCTATGTGGTATAGAGATATGTGAAGTAGGCAGGTTGAGAGGCTTTATGGTAGTGTCAGTATTGGGGCCTGGATTGGGATGAATGTCTCCATCTAGTAGTGGGTGTGGTAGAGGATAGTGTATAGACTTTTGGATTTTGTAGTAATAATTTGTGTTTTTTTTATAAGGATGTAAGTAATATGAGTAGATCTATGGAACTTTGGAAGTACATAGATGGAGGTGGAGGTTATGTTACTATGGTTGAGAGAGTTATTAAGAGAGATTGAAAGAGTTCCATGGAGGGGGTGGAGATGTTCAAGAAGGGAAACATGTTCAAAGGAGGTTAATGAGTAAGGTATTGTAAGATAAGCAAGAATTGTAGTTAAGAGTAGTATATATGGGTAGAAAGATTTATGTGTTGGGTCCATTTAGAGGTATAGATATATAGTTTGAATAAGAAGGTTGGAGGAGTGAAGTACATAAGGGAAAATGAGGGAGAAGGAGAAAGAGTAGTGTGGGGTAGAGTAGGTGGAAGGATAAGGGTACTGTTAATTGAAGTAAGATGGATTTAATAGATTAGCTGATAATGTCAGTAGTATTGGGTAAGCTTAGAAAGAAGTTAGGGTTTGTCCTAAGTTAAGGTAATTAACTAATTAAGGTGTAACTGATGTGAGGGAGGGGGTATGAGTAAGAGTAGGTAGTGATTGGTTGAGGAAGGTAAGGGGTGTGGCTATAGAAGTATAAGGGTAGGAGCACTGGAGGTGGGTGGGAATTGGGGGTAGGGTAGGGGAGCAGAGTGAGCCCGTAGGGCGAATGGAGCGGGATGAACAAGAAAGCGATTAAAGGCAGCAAAAAACAATCAGAGAGCTGCTGAGAGCTGCAGGTATGAAGAATAGGTAAGTGGGAGGAAAAGCAGGCAAGGGAATGAAAGTAGAAGTAGAAGTGCAGTAGCAGTGAGAAGTAGGAGTAAAAATATGAGAACAAGGATGGCCAAAGGAGGGAGCAAGGTCTACTTAAGGGTGCTCGGGGCAACACTGTATCTAGGTGTAATAAAGGGAGAACGAAGAAGAAAGTATAAGGAGATGTCCTAGTTTAGGGCGCCATCTAGTGGACAAAGAGGGATAATGCAGTAGTGGTGAGCAAGTAGATATAGGAGATAACAGGATTTGCAAAGGATCCTGGAGGTAGGAACGTGCAGGAGACTAGACAAAAAGAGGAGACTAGACAAAAAGAGGAAACAGAGTAACTAGAAGCAAGAGACAATGCATACATAAGCATAAGCTAATAGTAATGGCAAAGAAACAGAGAAATGTAACAAAGATATGTTAGGTTTATGAAAAGAAGACAAAAGCGGGGGAACAAATGGATTCTAGAAAGACAACCTCTAGCTCCATTACTAAAAGTGAGATTAGCAGTAGAAAATATTTCTTAAAATTTAACTCTATTCTGTCTTAATAAGAAAATTAATATGTAAAGTAGATCTGTCATGATAAAGCACAGCCCGAGTACCACTTTTCCGTTTCTGCAGATTCACTCATTGACTTCCTCTGCAATGTTTCTTTAAGAGTCATGTGGACACTTTACCTATGGGATTTCAACAACCATTTTTTCAGCTAGCAGTTTATCAGAAATTAAATTCTGAATTATTCTGAATTATTTTATATCTTACTGTATCATTAAGTTTTATGTAATTGGCTACAGACTCAATAGCCAAAGCAAATAATAAACGATACAAAGTATAAAAAACTAAATTCTGAAATGGTGAGCCAAAAACCTAAAACACACACACACACACACACACACACACACACACACACACACACACACACACACACACACACACACACACACACACGCACACGTATCATTGCAATGAAGAAAAGACACAACTCATCACAACAATAAAGTCTTGCAGCTAAACCACTTGACCCCCAGTGCATTGAAAATGAGTAGGTAAGCTCATGTGAACCATATGGACAGAAGCACACATCCTGCTGCTTAATTTCACAGTTTGGTTTGTGCCATGCATTAGTATTGTTTGTAGAATAAAAAAGAAAATTGCTGATTAGAAGCATGCTCTTATGAGGTGGGCAGACTAGGATATATGTCATGGAGCATTGTATTTTTGGGGGGTTTAATAAACACCCTGGTGACATACTTTGGCATGGTTTTGCAATACTATAGAATATTTAAAAAAATGCAGCAAAGAGGGGCTTGTTTATCATTCTTTAACATGGAGAAACACAAGTACTGCACTGCTTGAAACAGAAAGAATAAGCTTAATCTTAACTTATGGAATTCCAGCCCATTTCTGTAAAGGGGACTTCTAAAAAAACGTAATGATCTGCATACATTTAAAAAAGATATTTTCCGTCTACATTTATTTTGTCCACCACAACAAGGGGAATGAATGTTAATATGGAACTCTTATCTCCATTTTTTTTTTGAAAATACTTCAAATTTATTTAAGCAAATTTATATAGAATTAACTTTTTACAGATCATAGAATTCACCACTGCTTTCTATTGCAGAAAACAAACTGGCTAGCTGTATTAAGGAGGGCCACAAATCAACTTTATAAATTTCTATTCAAATTAATCAAGGCATGCAACCCCTTCTATCCACAAAACCTTCAGCCCGTTTAGGGCCTTAGAACAAATAATGACAGTTCACTACTCCTGAAATACCACTTTTTTGAGTACCTAGTGGACATGAAATATAGCATTTACCAGATTGGGTCTTGCCAGTTGGGGCAATCTCCCTCTTAAAGTGAGACAGTAACACGCATTACTGCACTTCTATATCAAGCTCAGAGATAATTTAATCACTGAATATAAATATATAGTTTTAGAAACGATGGACAGATATCATACAGAAAAAAAATATATCACTAGTATATTATGCATGATTTTATTGACTATGGTACAATACCTTACTAATTGTACTTAACTTGACATGCTTCAGAAACCCACCAAGAACAAGCCATATATTATAGTAATATATGTATAGATGTATAGAATGGATTGACTCATCAATGCTCTATAAAGATTCACTAGAAATTTATGTTACATATATTATCACATACTAATACTTTAATTTTTGTATTTTGCTAATATATTAATAAAGTCAAGGTAATGTGAATATTCTTAAGTCAATATATTATTTATCTTCTGAATTATGCTGCCTAGGGAGTCTAGGTCATGGCTTTATTGGAAATCCAACTATATGGTTAACAAATAAGCAAGTAATCAAACAAAACCACTAATTGAAGAAGTATCTAAATAAAATTGATGGTTGCCATGCTGCCTCTAATAGCTGTACCTGTGGAACAAAGGATTGTAATACTTTTGAAGGTTCAGTAAAAAATAAAACCTGTGAGTATGGGTTCCACTAGATGAATGCGATTATTTCCTTATTTCAAGTGACAGATTGGTTATTCCTGGGATCATCACCACAATATTTCAGTCAAGTGAGGATAACTGATTTATATCTTATTATCACACATTAATGGCCACATTGACTTTAAGTGGTGTTCAGGGAAATGGGCCCCAACCAATCCTATGTCACGGCAACAGTCAGATGATCTTCCTATTGCCTTTTTTATTATGGTGTGACACATTGTTTAGACATATAAATTCATGGATTACAGGCAAAGTGCCCAATGCATGGGGAATGTGTTGGGAAGCACAGAGCTACTTACATGAAAACACAGCAGCTTGTTCCAGTGCATCTACCAGTTACATGTTGTCCTAGAATGTGTTGATGAATTTAGTGTAATTGATATAAAAAGTTTCTAAATATTCTGCCAGAACGTTGGAGGGAAGAAGCTGGGTGAAATGGGCTATAACTCAAAGAAAGGTAAAATTTACATCCTCTCATTTTAGATATAATCTAGTATCACATATTTTTGTTAAATCAGGAAATACCATCTCCACAAAGATATAGGCTTGCGCTGTTCAGCAGAGGGCAGTAGAGACACTGCTTCGCATTTGGCTGTTGCTGCACAAAAACGAGTCTGCTGAAGTGCAGCAAGTGGGCCAATAAGGAAAGGCTAAAGAAAGGCAGAGCATGAAGAAATATGCTAATTACAACAAGGGGTAAACAAAGTCCAAGAACACGTAGATGTTATTTGAAGAATAGATGATGTGCATTAATTGCAGTCTGACAAAGGTTTTGTTTTTCACACAGAGGATAACAGATAGATAGATAGATAGATAGATAGATAGATAGATAGAGAGAGAGAGAGAGAGAGACGGGTAAACAGATGGATAGTGAGACAGATAGATGTGTTGGGTGGGTTTAGAGAATTAATTTTCTGTTTCATTTAACCATAAATATGAAACGATCTGCAGACTTATTGGCTAAAATTATACTAATCAGATTAAGCTCATAAAATACATTGCTTTTTTTCCTAGATTAAAGGTGTCTTCAGGTCATTTAGTTGACCAGAATCTTCCAGAATCATTTAGAATCTGTGAAGTTATGAAGAGTGCAGTCAGACTGAAGCTGTCATTTGAGTTGTGGTCTGCTATAGAGATCTCTTCTTGCCTGAGCCAACACTCACAGTTCCTACTTTAATTGCTTTGTTTTAGTCCCTTTGTAGTGAATGGTGTCTTTTGTGTTAAAATCAGATATCTCTCACTTGCATACCCTCCCTATCTCACATTATGCTTTCATTTGTGTCTGTCATAAATTATGTTCTGACTATCATCCAACTAATTTTTCCTGTATCTCTACAGAAACCATACATTTGTGCTCTCGAGATCTCCTGTGGAATGAATCATCCTGTTTTCTAGTGTTACTTTCCTTACTTTGGTTTTCCAGTGACATCAGTCTGCTCCATCTTTTATAATTTCATATGTGCATCTCTTATTTTGTGTGTCTTTTACATAAGCCAACAGCTACCCATGCCTCAGTGACATGTGCCAAAATGAGGGCTTGAACCTTTGTCCCTAAAAAACAACTGCACTTTAAACGCAGCTTTTCTTCTTGTCACAAAATGGCCCAACAATGCAACCTTTAAGTAAAGCAAGACTTGGTATTTTTACCTTTGACACATTTCTACCATATGCACAGCATAATGAGTTTTCATGACATAAAAGAATACCTTCTTTAAGATTTTGTTTTCATGACTCCTACATTTTACTGCCCATTACTTTTAAGATTGCTTAATCCAGAGTCAAAGCGCATTATATAAGATGTTTACAGCCCTGCCTTATTTTAGGACCATGGAAACAATGCATAAATCATTGAAAAGTAGGCACTAAATTTGACTACCTAAATTACTGCATTGCAACTGTTAAAAGACACCAAACTCAAATCCCCCAGACAAAGAAATGAATGTGAAAGTATATATAATAAAAGTAATGCACAGATTTAGTGCTGAGTGGCTTTTCTCCCCTTATTCCCCCACATGGGGTGATGAACCCCCCCCCACACACACACTCTCCTATTTCTTTAGTCTCATTCCACGGTCACAGAAACTCAGAAGAGGTGATTCCCGCCCAAAGTAGGTGTCCTCATTGTAGTAATAAATTGTGCGCATGTGGTGATTATTTAGTGTACCTTAGTTATTTAAAGGCAAATCTATATATACAGACAGTTAATATGCAGGACTGTACACAAAATGCCATACAAAGAGTACCTCACATAATTGCATCAAATGTTTTAAGCTGGCGTTTGTAATTATTTATGTAAACATTATCTACAACTATGGCAGTTCCTAAAAGCACAAATTATTTCACTAATAAAGCCTTGACACATAAATAATAATTTTAATTACTATACCATCTGATCACATCAGATTCAGTATAGTTAGTTTTTTTTCTTGTTTCACATAGATGTATTAGTGCTTTTCACTTTGGTGAACAGTGCATTGGTGATATGTCATGCCACCTTCATTTCCCCTCTTATCAGAACCACAATTCAGTTGAATGCCTGCTATTTCATGGGTTTTCCTTGAGTTATTCAAAAAAAATGTCACAATGCACATCAGCACATCTGGAATTCTGGAAACGGAATTCAATGAATAGGCTAGTCATCTTTTTCTGACCATTTTCTGTGGTGTGGTAGAACCCTGGAGTATGCAAAATAAGGGTGGTGCAACACCCTAAAGTTAGGATCAGAAAATTATTATTTTGATCAGTTGTCTTTTAGGTAAATTCCATTTTCTAGTGAAAAATGAACAGATACTTTTTTTCCAGATTTTGCATAAAAAAAAAAAAAATCAGACTACTCCAATTCTAAAAGAATGGACAGACCAGCTCAAGCAAAACGAATGGCAAAAATGTCATATTGTGGGATTTATTGAGTGTGCTGTCAGAGAATGAACTTTTAGATAAAAGGCAAAATTATGTCTGAATGGTAACTACCATCAGGAAGTTTTTATGTGGAACAAACTGTAGAATAATACCAACCATTCAGAGTATCGCAAGGCCTTTGGTACTGCATGGAAAGTCAAGGTATTACAATTTTTTATTTCAGTTTCTGACCACTGATGTCTTTTAAAATATATTTGTATTACCAGTTCTCTTTCCCTAATATCCACCTAAATAAGGTGTCCAAGTTTGCTTACACTATGTTTCTGCCATATTCCTGTCAGTTAATATTAGTAAACAGTGCTAAATAAACCAATAAATAAACACATTTTATAAAATTCTTCAAACCTACACCACAGCTTCTTGTTCTTTCCCATCCAATTGACTAATCCATGGTAGAAGTAAATAATATTCTAGATGAATGTGAACATAATCAAAACGTATACTAAATAACCAAATCTTGCACACAGCAAGCACAGTACTCGACATTGCCGTATTTCTACCCTCCCCAGACTTTTGACCTTTTGATGGAGTCCACAAAATAATCTTGCTGTCTGGGCAAATACAGTCTTGTGTAGTCTGTAATTAGGTCATTCAATGAGGTGTTCTCCTTTTGAGTGAACTATACAGGATGGGAAGTAATTGTCAGTAAGTCCAATATTGTAGGTATTTTCTTGTTTTGCATCCCAAGCTGTAGCGGATATGTATTCTTTTCCACCAGCACTACAAACCTGAATAAATGTACAAGGGCCTCACCAGATCATCACATCAGGAAGAATAACCTCTGGGTGACAAAGGCAGTCCTTTTCTGTTCCTCCTGCATTCAGGACTTGTTGTCAAGCCTGCAATAATAGAAGCAAGGGCAGATACCTTGCCTCTGTCCCAAGAAGCTGCAGGGCTTCATTTGTCATTTAATCAGCAGCCTCCTTTATCGTTGCACATATCTTATTTGTAAATGATTTTTAGAAGCTTGGTTTATCTTTCATGTTGAAAATTGTGAAATGAAATAAATAAGTGGGTAAATCTGTGGAATAAGGTATTGATTTCATTTCACATAGCTTCATACTGTAGGTTTATAGTTGCATACTAAGCTAATTGCCCTGAAGGCACAGTTTAAGCCTAGCCAATAACCCAAGACCAGAATCTAGCCCTGCACTTTGTGTCTTTGAGGTAAATACATTAACCATTATGCCAAACCCACCCCTCTGTCTCCTGCAAGACCGCTGTTCTGTAATATGAGAGCTGGTGTCATCTACAAACACAAAACAGATTTATAGATATTTAACTTCTGTAATAAACCAGTTAAATCTAGCACACAATTTTGTCACTGCTAAGTTCATTAGACCATAGGTCTTAATCTTGTACAATAAGACTAAAATGCTAGCTAATACAACCTTCTATTCTGCTACCCTGGACATCAAATCCAGTCCTCTGTAGTATTTCTTATAATATGAGTGTTAGAAGCTTAACATCTCCACCTTCCAAGCTCTGTTGCTAAACCAAATAATTGTTCATCATCACCTAGAAGTACAAAACACTGTAACTGTTAACTGTTACATAGGAGCAATGAACTGACAATGTTGTTGTGACTTTTGGCTTTTCCCGGTTAGGGGTCGCCACAGCGGAACTCCAGTCCGCTAATGATTGGCAGTTGATTTTTACATTGCTTAAAACAATAGCTGAAACTCAAGCTTGCCAGCAGGGGTCGACAGCTATACCACATATAGTAAAATTCGTCACCCTTTCTGTACAGTATGATACTCAGTCCGCCATCTTTATGAAAGTTGTTTGCAAAATCAGATATATTTATTTATCCTTTAATCTCCATACTGACCAACTCACTATGATAAATATGTCCTCCCTTTGATTAGTGGCATACCAATGAATTTCTGAACACTTTTCAGTAAAATTATACAGACACCTTTGGTTCATTCTACATTTGTAGAAGCAAAAATAAGAGTACTGAGCATTTTTGAAGAAGTACCAGTTAATATAATTCATGTAATCATGAAATACATGTTCACTTAACTTCAGTACCAGTGAGAACGGACTGACCTTGAAAAAAGGCAGTTCCTATTGTAGTTAATCTTTGACCTTAAAAAATCGTCACATAACATTTGCAAGGTAATGAAATCATACTGATGTTGCATGCCTTACAATAAGTGGGATTTCCAATTGTCATAATCATACAAAAATGCTTATTTTAGGCATGGTTAGCAATTCACACTTTCTACAGATATTGACAACTACTGAGGAGTGCTGTAGTTATTATAGAAGCTGTGGAAATATGACTAGATAATCAGTGCTTTTTCTCCATGGTTAGCACTGAGAGAAAAGCCCTTAATAACCAAAAGTAGTCTGGCCCTTAACCCGGGCAGTCTGTGACCTTCTGACACCAAGACCTTACTGTTATTACACTCACTATAGCAAGCTTCCAAGTTAACTAATTCCTATATCATTTGCCAATCGTATGTCACACTGTGGTGTTGCTGATGTAAACAACCCATGTAGCATTGTCGCAGCTGACAGAATGAATGCAGCTGATGTTTTTTATGTATACATACTCATCTGGACCAAATACCATCATTTGTTATTAAACATGCTCACAATATAATCATTTTTAAGTAATGTATTTCAAACAAAGATTTGCAACATCTTTTTAAAAACAAGTGCATTTTATTCTAGCAGTATACCACACTATAGTGTTGATAGTGTCAGATTTTGACCACTCTGGTGATATTTATCCTCACATTTATAACCCTTAGAATAAACCTAACCTTTCATGATAAATCTAGTATTTCTCACAACTGATAAATTACTTTTTTTTTAATTTATTTCTTAATCAGGGTACAATACAGATCAATGCGAACCCTTTTCCAGGTTCAGCTTGGGATTTCAAGATTAAAAGCAAAGAAGTTCTTCATGCAAGTATAATAATTCTTACACAGGGAAACTAAACAAGTAACAAAATAAATGCAGTAGACCTTAATAAGGTAGAGTCACACACACACACTCACACACACACACACTTACACAAAAACATTTTTTTAATTACATTAGAACTAGACTGTGTTTCTTTGAACTGCTTCTATCATATATTTATCACTGTTATGAATTTGAAATTCTTAAATCATTATTTCACTGTTTGTGTCTGTTGTAACTGTTTGAAGGCCTGGGTTGTGGCATTTTTCCCTTACTCAGCAAATTATGTGATGTATGTAGTAATGTGGACATGCTTATTTGGTTAATTGCTATTTTCTACAATTTGATTAAGTGTTTCCATGGTTTGATTGTATAGTTTCTAACCTACTAATCTCCAAACATTTTCTGTAACCGATATTAAATGTGTGTGTGTGTGTGTGTGTGTGTGTGTGTGTGTGTGACTGTATGCCTGTATGTGTCTGTATGCCTGTATGTGTGTGCGTGTATATATATATATATATATATTTGTATATATATATATATATATATATATATATATATGTTTGTATATATATATATATATATATATATATATATATGTATGTATATATATATATATATATATATATATATATATATATGTATATATATATATATATATATATAGTTTCACTATGAAAGATCGAAATTTCAGTACATCAAACCTCTGATCATGGAAGATCAGAGGATTGAGGTACTGAAAAACGGAACCTTGTGAATGGAGATAGCTATACAGTGCAAATGGGAACTTTACCGTTCTGTTAACTGTAGTGCAATCTCAGAGTTGGTATATTTAAGTAGCAGGGGGGAATGGGGTGCAGGGGGGGGGTTGCTCCCTGCAAAAACATGAAATGAGAAATTTTAATGTTTTATTTTATTTTTTTTTTGTCGATTCGATATTTCAGTACTTTGATCCTTTGGTCTTGCATGAAATTTCGATGTTTCATAGTGAATCCATTATATATATATATATATATGGATCTGTACTGTTACTCGAACGGCCATTTCACCGAATATGAAACTGCCACGCACACTTTTGCCAAAGTGCTTTTCACCAAAAAAGCACTTTTGTGAAAGTGTGCAAAAAAAAAAGTGCTGAGATCGTAGTACAGTGAGGATAAGGGCATATTATCTTTTCCCCGCCGTAGTGTGATCTCGGACTGAGAATACAAAAGTAGGGGTACAGGGGGGCTTGCTCCCCTGCGTAAATGTGAGTAATTTTTTTTTTTTTTAGTTTTGTTAAATTTTTTTTTGCACAGTTTTGCTAAAGTGTGTTTGGGTGTTTTGGTTTTGGTTAGGTTGGACTTTGTGCAATCGTACGAGATTCATATATATATATATATATATATATATATATATATATATATATATATATATATATATATATATATACATGCATCTACTTCTAAGCTCGAAGTTTCAAAACTTCAAACGGCCAGGACCAAAAGATCAAAATTTTGAAAATTCAAAAACGAAAAAAAAAAAAGTAAATAAAAACAAACTTTTTTTTATGTTTTTGCAGGGGGGCAAGCCCCCCCCCCTCCGCACCCTGCCTGCTAAATAAATATACCAACTCCAAGATCACACTACAGTGAGGAAAATGGTAACTATCCCATTCCGCGCTGTACGGCATTCTCCATACACACACACACACACACACACACACACACACACACACACACACACACACACACACACACAAACATATATACATAGATGTTTTTGAAGTAATTTATTTATTGGTTGTCTTCTTGTAATGATAAAGTGGAGTTATTTTTATAATGTTGGAAGGTGTTGCGAACCATATCTATATATGCATTTCTGTTATTATTTATTTTGGTATTAGGTTCCCCAGTGTGCTGATAACTACCCCAGGCACAGACTTTCAAATAGAATTGGATCAGACATTGACATATCAATGTGAAAGAGATGATTAACTTTAACTAGCCTGTAAGGAAAAGGATAGAAAGACAATTCCTGAATCCTTTCTGAAAAGTTAAAGTTTTCTAGTCCTGTTTTTGGCAATGAATCATTGTACCTTCTCAAACTGTTTCAGGTGCTTTGTCCAAGTATAAATATACATCATATTAAATAAAGTTTCAGATTAGTGAGCTATAAACTTGCACAATATCCATCTTGGAGTTACTAAACATAACCTGTATAATCAGAAGGGCCACAGAATATATGTTTTCAGGTGCTTTGTCCAAATATAAAAAATACATCCTATTAAATAATGTTTCAGATTAATGAGATATAAACGTGCACAATAACCATCTCAGAGTTACTAAACATAACCTTTATAATCAGAAGGACCACAGAATATATGTTTTCAGGTGCTTTGTCCAAATATAAAAAATACATCCTATTAAATAATTTTTCTGATTAGTCAGCTATAAACTTGCATAATAGTCTTTTCATAGTTACTATATATAACCTTTATAATCAGAAGGGCCACAGAATATATGTTTTCAGGTGCTTTGTCCTAGTATAAAAAATACATCCTATTAAATAATGTTTCAGATTAGTGATCTATAAACTTGCACAATAACCATCTCAGAGTTACTAAACATAACCTTTATAATCAGAAGGGCCGCAGAATATGTTTTGGCCTTAGGTAAGAACAAACCTGTCAAAGTTTAAATAGTTTTCCTTCATTGTTCCTTATGTCTTTAATGATGGTATCATGTTTTTTTTTTTACGACTTGACTACTTTTGTAAACATAATTGATGTCCTTTCTGCCATGTCACATGATGCAACATTTGCTGACATCAACGATATGGTAATCAGTATTATACAACGCATGTATTTATCTTTTCAGACCACCTTGGTGAACTTTGATATATTTTTACTGAGGTAATTATGTTACCCAGTTTGCAGTCATCACATTCTATCCACTTTAATTTCTGACTAGAGTAGTGTGAAAAGATGTATCGTGGTTATTCAGTTATTTAGTCCTGTGGGACACAACTCTAACACCTAGTGGGATATGAAGTAACCATCCATCCTGACTTGTGTCTTGCAGCTGAACCAGTCATTGAATTGGTGAAGGACTGATACTTACTCAAATTAAATGGTTATATAGTATTTCATATGGAATGGTGGGCATTTTCAGTCAGTCCAGGAAAGTTACACCATTTTATACCACAGTGATATGACACATTATTGAGTACAATGCTGTAAAAATTAGCAATTTTTTCCTGCAAGTCCATTCACTATGTTATAGGTGGATGATCAAATAACTTTTTTATTCAATTTCAGATATATTTACATACTTAATCACTAAGCTCACTAACAGTTTAAAAAGAACAATTAAACAAAAGTTAATAATAGTTAAAATGAGCATTCATTACCACAAAATATAATATTTCCTTAATAGGTCTCTTGAGATGGCAAAGTCAAAGAAACAGATCTTCAAGACTGCTTAAAGCAGGCTGGAGTGGTAGATTTCTGAAATAGCAGGAGTAAGTTCCCAAAGGTGTGAGCCCAGATAGGAAAAAGTACATATACCCAATGTTTAAACTGCTAGTAGCCCCATGTTGGCAGAGTGCCGTAAATATGGAAAGTGATAAGGGTTAATCAAGTGTTTCAGGAAAGAGAGACTCATATCATGTAGTGGCAAAAAATATCATTAAAAATAATACAGTATTGGAAAGAAATTCATTGCAATTCTTGGAGCATAGGAATAATCTAATGAGAATAATAAGCACTTGTCCTTAGCCATACATTTGAGTCTTACACCACATGTAATCAATGCTGTTATCAGACTATCCAGGTTAGAAGCTAGTGGAGTAGCTGAAGTGTGCCTAGACAAACACTGTCTGCGTATCATAAGGCAGTCTAGGCAGTATTAAGCGGATGGGAATATGAAGTGCAAACAACAGTAGACACAAGGTCCTGAATGTGAGATGATCACCCAGGATCAACTCCAAGTCTCGCACTTTGTATTCAAAGTCCAAATTTTATAGGCTCATAGGTTTGTAGACTAGTACTAGGCTAACTGCACTTTTGGACCATTTTAAGTTTAGACAGTTGCCCCATGTGAGAATCAAACCCTGCACCTTGTGTTTGCAGGGTAAATACCTTAACTATTATGCCAATCTCCATTCAAAATATATCTTCATGAATTCATTGAATCCACAATTTGAGAACATTTTTGCAAATATGAAAATATGACAATTGTATTTTTTTTTAAATTTGACTTTCCTTTTAGGTAAACCGTAATTTCACTGCCTAAGTCAGCCATAAAGATGACTTAGAAAATAATCAACTTCAGTTAAAGCATTTTTATTTTAATGTGCTCTTGTAAAGTTCTCTTGAATTTTAGTGGTGGTAAAACTGACTCAGCCTTAATGTAAAATCCTTTGTATGGTTGAAGTATTATTTGACAACATTCTGATTTGTTTTGTCCTTGTCATTTTTGAGAAGAAGGGAAAAGATTGCCAGCTCAAAGTTAATTTTTCCTGTATTCCAGGGGAAAGCAAAACTCCTGATGCAGCCACATATAGTTAGATGCTCACAAGATGGTGCCTCATTCTCCAGGAATTGGCCATCCATCCATCTATCCATCCATCCATCCATCCATCCATCCATCCATCCAGTCCAGGGACTTACAAAGTTCTTGCAAGTGAAATGTGCTATGACCCTTCAGCACAAATTTGCCATACCATCTCAGCACGATTAGCAATTCCGACTGACTGTTTTTGGAGAAGGAAAAGGATATGCAGTAATTTAGCATCTACCATCAGGACCAAACTCCCACCCTGCCCTCTCAAATGGCAGTTTGTTGTTATTATTATTATTCATAGATAGGTTCATAGATGAGTACTAGGCTAACTGCCCTTGCGAGCCATTTTTAAGCCTAGCAAATTATCCCTTGGGAGACTCAAACCTTGCACCTTTTGTTTATAAGGCAAACACCTTAACCATTAGGCCACCCTCCCAACCCATATTATTATTATTATTATTATTATTATTATTATTATCATTTTATTTATTTTTCAGAATGAGGCAACAGCAGCACAGTGCTTCAGCAGTTAGCTTTGCTACCTGGTTCTTCAGTTTGGTTCTTGGCTGGAGTGCCTTTTGGGTAGAGTCTGCACATCCTCCCTCTGCCATTGTGGGTTCATCCCACCCACTCAGATTCTTTTCCACCACCCCATCCCAAACACTTGCTTTAGTTGATTTGCTGCTCTTCTCACTCATTATATGCTTCAGTACCTTGCATCCGCTGAATGTCTCTGGTTTACCATGACCCTGCATCAGATTAAGCAGGCAGCTGCATAATGAATGAATGAGGCATTTTCTGAGGTTGGTAATGTCATGACATTGTGCGTTAACCAGTAGACTGCAGTGGTAGTAAGCAGCTGGTAATTGTTCATCATTGTCCCTGGCCAAGGTTTGAGATCAGTAGGATGTAACAAGATGTGTAGTGGCACAAAACATGCAACTTAAATAACTGTACCTTTACTAGAGGTTAGCTATTCAACAGTGTTACTAATAGCTGCTACACAATGGGTTGCAGTAGACAACTGGAACTTCAAATTTATCATAAAACAAAGGAATGCATTACTATACAATGCTCACTTCCCTGTTATTGGCTTACCACTATGTCTTCTGCATTAAGATAAATTACTTTTGGCTTACCAATATCATGTGTCGCAGTGAATCATACTGGAAGCCATTAATTGTCTAAGTATACCTGTAATCTCTATACATAAAGCATTATAGCTTCCATTAACTTTTCTTATAGTTTGATGTTGTCAACACAGCTGTGTGTACATGGATTAATGCCACTGTAGAACTTGCACTTCATCTGGAAGTCACTTTGCTATTGTGTTTGTGTGTGTGTCTGTGTGCGTGGGGGGGGGGGGTTCAGGTATATAACTCTGTGTATATGGTTTCCCTATAAAACAAGGTTAACACTAAACAATGGCAAAGCATGTCATATAATTACAACTTACACCTCTGCACAGCAGATGCTTTCAAATTCAATTTTCATAAGTTAAATCTTTGTTGACCACATTGACACTCTTTTTCCTGGGAAAAAATATTTTCATATAAGTCATATCTCATTAGCATGTGTGCACATATTCTAATATCCTGGTTCACTGATTCTGAAAAAAAAAACAGAGATGCATTTCTTTGCAAAACAAAATGAATCTTTATTATGAGATGCTGATCAAAGTTAAAGAACACAATCACCTGAAAAACCCATCTTATTTGGGTCTAAAATCTAGAAGACTTTAACAGCCTGCATTTCTCACGTAAGGCCCATCTGCTAACTGTATCCCAAATTCAAAGGATATAATGCTGGTAAGTAACAGCAGATATATAAATCTCTTTTCTTGCACCAGACTTAGTGTAACTGATGAATAAATTGGACACTGCATAAATCTAGTTCACAAACAGGAAAACTGTCCAGTTCTAGGACTAAATTACTTCACTGTTGTCTTAGCTCGGCATTTATGGTAATTTGTCAGGCCTGTATCCAGTAAAGGATTGACTCATATAACTGCAGCTATAATTGCAGCTGTTATCCAGGCCTTTTTTATCATAGCCTGTCTGGGTCTCCCATTCCTGTATGATTTCTTGCTGTGCTGAAGCCATGTGTGTCTTGTTTTGTTTTAATACATTACTGACCCTAGGTCTCAGGTTACAGAGGTTCTTGTCATGCATTTAGTTCCACTCTCATAAAGCATTGCACAAAAAAAGCTATAACAAGGTAGCAATCATTGCTCAATATACTATGTACAGATGTCACAGTATGAAATGTGGATGGTGCAAATAGAATACAAATCTGGCCATCAGAGAGTAGGCATTTGATAATAGAATGACTGTTTATGCTTCAGTAAATCATAAGTACATGCATCTGTAAAGTCATATAATGAACACACCATTTTGCTTGGCATCTTTGTTAGTTATAACATGCGGCTTATTGATATATGCATCTGAATGTAGTATACCTATGGTCTATTTAGGAAGATGGCCTATGTCTGTATTGTTACTGACTATGTATGCTTATTTGAACTGTGTTTTTTTACATGAGAAAACTTCTACACAGTTAATAAAGTTAACAGGTTGTTCACCTAATAGGGATCAACTGTAGTGCCATATTTTATTATTTTTTTTTTTTTTTTACAAATTGCTGGAAGGAAAGGTAAAAAAGCAGGCTTGGCTAATATGAAGCATATTTTGCATTTATTATGGAAAGAACATTACAGGTAGGAGGTGAAAGACAATTTGGGAATTTTTGTTAGCTGAAAAACTGCATATTAAACATGAATTGTGATTTTCCATCTGGCCCTACTGGTTAGGAAGCTGGAGTTGTGCATCATCTCCACTGTCAATCAACAGTCCCCAACTGTGAGATGCAAACCTCATGACGAAACCCACCCCAACTCATTAAACCAAAGCAAACTGTACGTAGTGTGCCACTGTGTGATTTTAATATTTGGTGCATGTGACAGGATCATTTTAGTCATTTGCAGGATTTATCTCCTCTTAAAAGTACTGCCTAAGGCTACTCTAATTGGTAGGAAAGCAAATTCCCTCTCCTCCTCCTGTCGGTCTTTGTTTTATTTACTGAGAACTGCCGAAACCTATTTACACAATAATGAGTAGAAATCACTGTGATGCTTTTAACACAAAGAGAAATGTAGTGTGAGTTGAAAGCTGCACAATTAAAGTCCAAATACTTTAAACAGACTCAGTTGTAACCAAAGAAACACAAGATTACTGCATTAAAAACAATCATATACTGTGACCATTTTATACATGCAATAAAAATATAGTTATTGTACCTGCTTTATGTTTGATACTGTAAATAAATGTATAAGAAAAGGTTATAGAAATGTTACCTGTATTGTGTCAGCAGAATAATTCAACAGTTTTTATCTTGCAGTTAATGTTTACAAACCAGCAATTCTGAAGATATTACAAATGACACTGTAATACATTCATAAAACTTCAGCTTAGAATAGTTTTATGGCCGTATTCAGTCATGCATATATACATCTGATGTATTGAACAACCTTTATATTTCAGGTATTGTATTATTTTTCTACAAAAGTCATTTTACATAAAGGAGGTAAAACACATGTAAACATGGGTGACAATCTTGCTAGCCAATAAAAACATTGCTGCCTTTTTTTTTTTTGGATGAATACAGTCTTTACTGAAATTCCACAAATTAATATTTTTTATTAATTTTAATTTTTGTGAAAGCAGTGACGCATTTTAAATATTATAACTGCAACTTAACATAAGGGTGCATGCATTTTCAAAAACATTGTATTTTTGTAATTAGATCAATGACTTGAAAGTTGAGACATAACCTGAAACATTCTGTTGTTCATCCTTTGAAATTGAGATTCTGCAGATGCAGAATAAAGTAAAATCTAAATACAATTAAATGCTTCAGCTGTGCTACTGTGTTCTACCTTAAAATGCAAATAATAGCTCAGCTATTATGAATATAAGATACAAAAACATAAAATAGAACATACACATCTCCTATGTGTTGCTCCCCAGAAGGAGTAAGTAATACATAAGGGAATTTTCAGACCATTAATAGGTTTAGCTAAAGTCCATTCACTATAAACCTTTAAAGGTTTCAAGCAAATTGCAATGAGCTATACTCTGCCATGTGAATCTGACAAGCTGGGAGATAACTGCTCACAAATACTAATGAATAATTAAAATAAGCAGATTTTGGCACATTTAACTGGCTCTTTAAACTGTATACACCCCAGGGAGGTAAACTTTATGATCATGCTTTGAAGGTGAGTAGTGACATTTATTTAGGTTGAGGAGAAAATTAAAAAGAACTAACATCAACTACAACATGAAAATGGTGAAGTCAGCAAACAGTCTTGTTTTTCTGTGTGTGAAACTTCTGCCCTTCCTACATAGCTACGTCTAAGTTAATTTAAAGTTTCTCTGGAGAAATTCATATCAAATTAAAGTGTTTCTCTGCCGTGATGACAAGAGCAGGGAGCATATCTGAATTCTGTCCAAATTATGGTCTATTTTTACAGTCTCATAAGACATCCCTTTTGCAGACCCTATTCTTCTGTCTTTGAAAGAAATTAATTTAAGTAATGACAGCATAGCTGAAGCA
>NC_056748.1:580869277-580891777 GCF_019279795.1 Protopterus annectens | reverse complement strand
TTGCAACTGTATCCAGTATGTACACATGGCCAACGACTCACAAGCTAGTAGTAATATGACTGCTGCAGTGTTCAGTATGTACATACAGGTCAGCACTCTCAAGCTGGTAGTAATATGACTGGAGCTGTATCCAGTATCTACACAGAGGTCAGCACTCTCAAGCTAGTAGTAATATGACTGGAGCTGTATCCAGTATGTACACACAGGCCACCACTCACAAGCTAGTAGTAACATGACTGTAGCTGTAACCAGTATGTACACACAGGCAACCACTCACAAGCTATTAGTAATATGACTGCTGCAGTGTTCAGTATGTACACACAAGTCAGCACTCTCAAGCTAGTAGTAACATGGCTGGAGCTGTATCCAGTATGTACACACAGGCCACCACTCACAAGCTAGTAGTAATATGACTGCAGCTGTATCCAGTATGTACACACAGGCCACCTCTCACAAGCTAGTAGTAATATGACTGCAACTGTATCCAGTATGTACACACGGTCCACCACTCACAAGCTAGTAGTAGTATGAATGCAGCTGTATCCAGTATGTACACACAGGCAACCACTCACAAGCTATTAGTAATATGACTGCTGCAGTGTTCAGTGTGTACACATAAGTCAGCACTCTCAAGCTAGTAGTAACATGGCTGGAGCTGTATCCAGTAAGTGCACACAGGCCACCACTCACAAGCTAGTAGTAATATGACTGCAGCTGTATCCAGTATGTACACACAGGCCACCACTCACAAGCTAGTAGTAATATGACTGCAGCTGTATCCAGTATGTACACAGAGGCAACCACTCACAAACTAGTAGTAACATGACTGCAGCTGTATCCAGTATGTACACACAGGCAACCACTCACAAGCTAGTAGTAATATGACTGCAACTGTATCCAGTATGTACACACAGGCAACCACTCACAAACGAGTAGTAATATGACTGCTGCAGTGTTCAGTATGTACACAAAGGTCAGCACTCTCAAGCTAGTAGTAATATGACTGGAGCTGTATCCAATATGTACACACAGGTCAGCACTCACAAGCTAGTAGTAACATGACTGCAGCTGTATCCAGTATGTACACACAGTCCACCACTCACAAGCTAGTAGTAATATGACTGCAACTGTATCCAGTATGTACACACAGGCAACCACTCACAAACGAGTAGTAATATGACTGCTGCAGTGTTCAGTATGTACACAAAGGTCAGCACTCTCAAGCTAGTAGTAATATGACTGGAGCTGTATCCAGTATGTACACACAGGCAACCACTCACAAGCTAGTAGTAATATGACTGCAACTGTATCTAGTATGTGCACACGATCCACCACTCACAAGCTAGTAGTAATATGAATGCAGCTGTATCCAGTATGTACACACAGGCAACCACTCACAAGCTGTTAGTAATATGACTGCTGCAGTGTTCAGTATGTACACATAGGTCAGCACTCTCAAGCTAGTAGTAATATGACTGGAGCTGTATCCAGTATGTACACACAGGTCAGCACTCACAAGCTGGTAGTAGTTTGTCTGCAGCTGTATCCAGTATGTACACACAGGCAACCACTCACAAACTAGTAGTAACATGACTGCAACTATATCCAGTATGTACACACAGGCCACCACTCACAAGATAGTAGTAATATGACTGCAACTATATCCAGTATGTACACACAGGCCACCACTCACAAGCTTGTAGTAATATGACTGCAGCTGTATCCAGTATGTACACACAGGCCACCACTCACAAGCTAGTAGTAACATGACTGGAGCTGTATCCAGTATGTACACACAGGCCACCTCTCACAAGCTAGTAGTAATATGACTGCAACTGTATCCAGTATGTAGACATGGTCCACCACTCACAAGCTAGTAGTAGTATGAATGCAGCTGTATCCAGTATGTACACACAGGCAACCACTCACAAGCTATTAGTAATATGACTGCTGCAGCATTCAGTGTGTACACACAAGTCAGCACTCTCAAGCTAGTAGTAACATGCCTGGAGCTGTATCCAGTATGTACACACAGGCCACCACTCACAAGCTAGTAGTAATATGACTGCAGCTGTATCCAATATGTACACACAGGCAACCACTCACAAGCTAGTAGTAATATGACTGCAACTGTATCCAGTATGTACACACAGGCAACCACTCACAAACGAGTAGTAATATGACTGCTGCAGTGTTCAGTATGTACACAAAGGTCAGCACTCTCAAGCTAGTAGTAACATGACTGCAGCTGTAACCAGTATGTACACACAGGCAACCACTCACAAGCTAGTAGTAATATGACTGCAACTGTATCCAGTATGTACACACAGGCAACCACTCACAAGCTAGTAGTAATATGACTGGAGCTGTATCCAGTATGTACACACAGGCCACCACTCACAAGCTAGTAGTAATATGACTGCAACTGTATCTAGTATGTACACACAGGCAACCACTCACAAGCTGTTAGTAATATGACTGCTGCAGTGTTCAGTATGTACACACAGGTCAGCACTCTCAAGCTAGTAGTAATATGACTGGAGCTGTATCCAGTATGTACACACAGGTCAGCACTCACAAGCTGGTAGTAGTTTGTCTGCAGCTGTATCCAGTATGTACACACAGGCAACCACTCACAAACTAGTAGTAACATGACTGCAACTATATCCAGTATGTACACACAGGCCACCACTCACAAGATAGTAGTAATATGACTGCAACTATATCCAGTATGTACACACAGGCCACCACTCACAAGCTTGTAGTAATATGACTGCAACTATATCCAGTATGTACACACAGGCCACCACTCACAAGCTTGTAGTAATATGACTGCAGCTGTATCCAGTATGTACACACAGGCCACCACTCACAAGATAGTAGTAATATGACTGCAACTATATCCAGTATGTACACACAGGCCACCACTCACAAGCTTGTAGTAATATGACTGCAGCTGTATCCAGTATGTACACACAGACAACCACTCACAAGCTGGAAACGTTTTAGACTGTCTATCGTACAAATACAGTCATTATTCATGTAATGGCTTGGATTTTCATAGCTACATCCTAACACCTAACTGGACAGTGAAAGATCCAGAATGCACATAAGGGACCTCACTTTAACATCTTGACCTAAGGACTACATATGCAATCTTTTCATTATCCCTGCTATGTCAATCAGATACCATTTTTTCTGTTTCAGATGTAGCCTCAACTTGTACAAGAAATTTAGTCACACAATTTCCTGGTTTAGAACCAAATGTGTTATTAATGCACACATGGAGATCAGGAAAACAGTAAGAGTACTGTGTCCTTGTCTGTTACTATGATAATAAAAGAGTTTTATTTGTAGGATAACGGAATAGGTGAAGTACTAATGAAACACTGTACTCTTTCAACTGGCTTATGAGCTGTACTCGTTATGCTGAAAAGTTTTAGCAGTTCTGTAATTATATTTTAAAATATTCCTGTTGGTAACCACAGGTACTCTTTGTAGTTCATTACTGTATAGTGCAGAGAAGCAGGCAATACTGATGGCTTTCTTCACCATCTTTAAAACGGTCTATATTAGATCACCGAATGCTTAAAAAAGTGAATGGTGATTAATCGACTCTATGTAAACGAAAGCTTACAATTTCAAACTGTCAGAACAGCGATTTTTTTTCCTAGGGAAAAAAAATCGCTGTTCCAACAAAAAAATAAATAAATAAATAAAACACTTTAAACATTACATTAAGTGGGGGGCTTCGCCCCCACACCCCCCCTACTTAAATATACCAACTCCAAGACCGCCCTACAGTGTGGAAAACGGCAAAGTAACAAAGCGGCCAAGCGAATTCTTTCCCAGGGAAAATATTTGCTTAAAAACCGCTTCAGTATTTTGCCATTTCAGGCTTTTGAATTAGATCAAGACGCATTCGAATAAATGCGTCTTCGGTTTTCTAATAGGGAACCCTTTAAAATACCTCCTGCTAGCAATTAGTACAGATTTATTTGGGGAGGGTATGATATTAGTGAGAGGAAATGCTTACCAGCTTCTTTCTGAATAGATGCTTCTTCTGGGTTCTTCTGGGTTGGTATACCTCAACTATAAATATTTGTGAATTCTGAGTTCCGAAAACCAGTCAATCAAAAGAAGGAGCTTTCAACAGCAACAAAATAAAAAAAAAGTGGGACAAGGCAGACTGCACTAAATACAGAGGCACAATTTGTAGTCATAATTAGAGCAGTTTTACAAAATATAAAATGTTTGAACACTTGTGGTTGTGGAAAGGGAACATGGTGCTGAATATTTATCACATAATTCTTCTTGCAAGTCATGCCACATACAATAGGAACTGTGATGCTACATTTTCCACTTCTGGTGCCTGTACAATCTTACGTTTATTTCTTTGTATGTCCTAGTGTAACACATCCCTAGATTTTCTGGCTGCAAATGGAGATGGCTGGGTAGACTTGATGGTTTATATTTATTGAAGGATCAGTCTACCACAAAACAGTATGAGTTGTCACTGAATTACTGTCCAACAAACAAAACAGTATTTTGTGCGACTTGGATTTATATCTTAACTTATACATTAACATTTCTTTACTTTTTACTGTGGCTGTGAATAAACAGATTAAAAATTGTACCATTACTGAAATGTATTATTTTAGATAGTTTGGACTTTTCCCACAAAGAGTTGTGTTTTCAAATCATTGCTTAAAGTTTACAACTTCCAAAACTATTTGTACCTTTGAGGTTCCTGTTGCAAATAGATGTCATGCTACTGACTTACATACATTTTGTTATTCTTTATTCATGTTACTTTACCAAAAATCCACTGCACAGGCTTCATGAAATTACCTCTAGTATGAAATGAATCCACTTTATAGAAGACTGACTCAGCTGGTATAAGTCCATAAAAAAGAACTGAGGTCATATACTTTTGGTATATCCAAGGTGGGGTCTGTGGTGACCTTTCAACAATCTGAACAAAGGCTTAAAACTCCTACATTGTTCCAGGAGTTTTCAACTACAGATCAACTGGCTTTGCTGCCAAGTATGATTAGATATAACATGTGGCTGTTGGTAAGTTACCCACGACCACTCACAGAGGTGAAGAATGATCATTGAAGATATCCTGAGTTTGTGTACTATAGTGTTCAAGTTGAGAACTTTCATATGGCACCTCATTTTCTTCTCTAGCTTAGTTCCTGCATAGGTTGCAGGTCCTAAAATCGATGTCCTGTAAACTAATGGAAAGACATTTACAAATCGTGATATATTCTGCATTGCTTTATCAGTGGAGCAATTCACAGAAAGTAGATAAGGTAGAAGCACACTTTTCATACAGTTGCTTTCATTTGCTTGCACCAACATATTGTCAACTGTATACTGCTCAGTGTTTCATGCCTGCTGCATTTAAACACGTTTTCACTAGCGCTGTTTCACAAAAACTATGCAACTACAAAACATGCTTAAAATGAAGTGAATTGAAAGATAGCATCCTCCTGTTTAAACTAAGTTCACCTGATTTTTTTTTAAACAGCTGTGAAATAAATAACTTCATCACCTGCTCATTTGAAATGTGGTCATTGTAATGACTACTAATGTAAATACATAACACTGTCAATTTTTATGATTAATATGACTAGTTACACATTCACTCAGTGCACAAATAAGTTTTAAAATAGCTTTTATATGTATTTATATATATATATATATATATATATATATATATATATATATATATATGTTTTTTTTTCTTGAAAATATAAATTTTTTCCTTGGATTAGTGGCGTTAAATGTTTGGTAACATATAGTTAACCTATCTCATCACTGAGGAAATGCTTAGTGAATCACTGAAGTGTATAAGCAGCAGAACTCTAGTATCAGAAGAGAAGTTTCCTTAATGAAAGTCATTTCTGTGTGTTGGGGGCATCTCACCCAGCAAAGCTTTTAGGGTGTTGTCTCTAACAAACTGCAGCAGAACCATATTGAAAATTACTGATATTTAAAGTAAACAATGTCCGTTGGTAAAGGAAAAACAATAGGTGTTTTGTAAAGCAAAGTTAAACATTTCACACCCAACCGTGCAGAGTTTAAAATGGTGGCAGTGCAATTTCTGGAGGTATAACTTAGAACAAAGAAAGAAGAATAAAATATTAGTTTGTATTGACTTGAAACAGATGAATGCTATCAGGTGAAAAATATCTGCCTGTACTTGTTCAGATTTAAGACCTACAAATTTGCACCTTATTTCAATTTCCTGTATGCAGCAGGGAAGTGCAAATAGCTTATTCAGAGGCAGATTAATGCAAAAGAGCTGATGGGGACATAAATCTACAGGCACTGACTTGTACCGTCCTGTAACTGTAATGATTATCAAACTGAAATCAGGTCTCAGGGTATCAGCTTAACACAGAGAAAATTTGCTTGATATGAGAGTATTAAAGTCATGCTATAATATATCCATACACTGTGACTAAATTTTATAGTTCATGAAGCGTGTTAGTATTACACTATATCCTAGTGTGTTCAAAAGGTGATTTCCATTTAGATGCTCATTTTTCATGAAGATAAATATGACATGAATCATAATTTCCCTGAAGTAAATATTACAAATAATAAAATACTCAGGCAAGCAAGTTGAGGAATGACAGTAATGTTTTCCATTTGTATGGTAAGTGGTGAACCTTGTGGCCTATCAAGTAACAAATTGAATGTTTAATCTTTCTCCATGCAGATTGAGAATGGCAAAGTAACAGTCAGTCTCACAACAAATTGAGAGTTCTCTGGTGGCTTGTGTAGTATCAGCTATTTTTGTCTGTGGAGGCCAATAGAGACTGTCAGTGGAGCTTTGTCAAAATAGATCACAAGCATGAAGTTGTAAAAATGCAATTTATGGTAAAAAAGACACTGATATAACTAGCAAATTGCACACTTGCTAAATAGGCTGCAAATATCTGAATGGGGCCTAAGATACAATTTATTTGTTGTTATAAAATCATTGTGTTAGTGAATTTTAGACAGTGACAGAACATAAATAATGCATCTCCAGCCGCCCGTGTAAGTCACATGGTGCTGTATGCCTTAATAGCCAGTAGAGTCTTGGTTCGTATTTTCCAAAAAGCAGCTCAAATCCATGGCCTGTCTCATTTTGTGACAAAGGAATGAAGTTGTTCAGTTTTGGTCGGCTTTTCATTACCTGCCTTTTAGCTCCATTATTGCAGGTTAGAAAAAAAAATAAGGTACATAACTCTTGTCTTTTTCTAGTTTATCAGTCTCTTTCAGAGTTATCCATGAATATTTGGAAATAGCTGGCATATAAGTGACATTTCTTATCAATGAAATATTAGTTTAATTTTAGTTGGCATTGTGAAGAACTTTATATGTAACATATTGTATATAAAAACATACAATATGCTATTAGAATCTAAATTAGCATGTGCAAGGTTTTAACCAGGCTCTGTAAAATAGCTGAGAAAACAAATAGCCAAGAAATGCATCATATGTAAAAAGATTGTAGTGAAAAGCAGATAAATAATGCTTATAAAAAATAAAAGTAGTAACATTGGATGTGTAATTTTTAATGACATTTGTGATCATGTTATTTAATAGTGTTGTGATGCTCGAATCAGTGTAAGTCTGTTCAAAACTGCTATACTTTTCATTGTAAGTTGCACTGAGCCTGAATTTCTCTTCCAACAGCCAAAATGCTGATTTACTAGGTGTTAAACTCTGTAATATTCCCCTTTAGTACTTGATTTAACTCTTCCTACCACATTATGGCATTTGGTCTGTAGACAGTTGGCAACATTAGAGTATAGATTCATAAATGTTCACTGTTTCATTGTGACTACATGCCAGCCACTGTTAAGACTCCGCTGTAAATGAGATGCTGTTTCATGTGCTATTTAGGTTCATAATGCTTGCAAATAAAATTATCTTCTTATGCCTCACTGCATGCTTCTTGGTATCTTGGTAACCAACTTCATAATTGCACCCTGTATTAATAATAAATAAATTTTTTTTGTTCTTAATATGTCAGCTTGTATAGAGTCCTGCTACTTCTTGGTTTTATTTGGTGGTATCTAGAAAAGGAACATTAGTATATGCATTAGTCAGTAACAAGCATAGAGCCCATTTATGTTTCAGTACTTACTAGTAATTGCTTTGCTTTGTTACACATATCAAATGCAGACTTTACATTCTACTGAATGCATTGCTAACAATATTTGAATTGCTACTGGTCTTTTTCTTGCATTATGCTTTGCATTGCTGCCAAAAGTGTTTCTTTCTCTTTTGTTCTCTTCACTTCCCAACCATCTTGCCTCATGTCTTTGCCCATTAGAGCTTTATTTTCTTTACTTTTATAGGATCATAGGTAAGTCCTAGGCTAGCTGACCTTGTGGGCCATTTAAGCCTAGCCAGTTTCCCCTTCTTGTGCTCAAAATAACCTATCCCGTTTGGTTATAGATTGGCCTCACACATTCCATGGTCGATAATTATATAATACCTCAAATGAGAATATCTGGGATCATGCCATAGAAAATTTGAGGGGACCCACGCATGGAATAAAGCATTTATGAGCTACCTTTATTTATTTATTAATTTAACATTTGTTAACCGGGAAAGTCTGACTTGGAACAAAGCCAATTTTCAGCGGAAGCCGAGGGAGAAATGCTCCAGACGCATGTCTTTGAATGTGGGAGGAAACTGGAGCACCCGGAGGAAATCCACACAAATGCAGGGAAGACATGCAGACTCCACACAGAAGACACTCCAGCTAAGAATCGAATTGGAGACCCTCTTGCTGTGAGGTGACAATGCTACCGCTGCACCACTGTGCCATCCATTAGTAGTATAGAGGGCAGTTCTGGGGTAAATGTTCTCTTTGTCCTTCATAAATCTACATTGCACTTCAATATGGATAGGGCTAAACTTTGTTTTATGTGGACAGGGTATCTGTTCCATAGCAATGATAATCCTTTATGAGATATAGTTGCCACTCCAAATCATTCTATGGATGTTGCAGAAGACATTTAGATCTTTAGACTGAGTATTTCTGATGACATTTGACTTGCTGATGTGTAGTAAATCCATCGGTAATAGGTCAGAAGATGTCTTGTATGCCAGACACAGGTCATCTCTTAGCAGTCTGTAGGATACTGAGTATAGTGACAGGGCTTTGAGTCGGTCCCGGTAGGGCATGTTGTTTATCTTTGTGATCGCCCATTTGTTGCATGTGTCTAGACAGTTACATGGCAAAGGGGGCATGATACTCAATGACTGGCCTGATGAGGGCTGAATAAAGGAGTGCCATGACCTCCCTAGATCTAGACACAATCCTTTGTTTATAAGGACTTTCTTACAACAATTGATACATGTTGCTCAGATGTTAGGTCACAGTCCACATAAGTTCCCAAATCCCAAACAACTGGGTCATCTCTTAGAGGCATATTGTCTATGTTGTAATTTCCTGGGGTAGATGACTTTCCAAAGAATACAATAATGTATTTTTTTATTTAGTTTCAGTTCATGATTTTGGCTCCATTTATTTATTTGGGTCAACTCTTCCTACAGGATGGTTAAGCCATTTGGTGATTCAATGACTGCTCCTAGCTTGCAGTCATCTACAAACGTAGTCAGCCAGAACTATTAGCTGCTTAACCTTTCTTTCATCTTCGCATTACTGTCATTCCAATAACTCAGTGGTTTGATTAACACTGTAATTAAAATGTGTAAAACTGCTTAGTTTTCTCTGGCTATAGTTTTTTTTATTAACACTGTAATTAAAATGTGTAAAACTGCTTAGTTTTCTCTGGCTATATATATTTTTGCTTATCAACCTGCACTGCACACTGTACAAGTGTCTGCAGACATTAGTAAGCAGGGTATTAGTTATCAGATGCTTTAATCATAGCTTCCAGCTTTATATAACACATGCAAATAAATATTATGTTATTTTTTTTGCCTTTGTCATTATACCTCTACAAACATATAACCATATGTACAATTAATAATATGTAGCCTACTTTTTAATAAGTATTATTTTGTTTTATTTTGTTTGACTTTACATCTGACGCCTTTATACTTGCCTAATTTTTCTAAACAATACAAGTCACTTGTCCCATAGGACAGTTATGACATTGAGCCACAAGTGGCCAGATTCACGATTTGTGACACAAATGTTTACATTAATTTGTGACCCAAGACTGTACCAAGAAAGAGTGTATTTTGATGCATTTAAATGTTCTATGTCTTGTTAAGAGCCTAAAACCATATAATGAAAGGCTTTCATCCCTGGGAGAACGCTAAACATTTTTTAGTACTAGGCTAGAGTGGTTTATTATGCATAGGAAATGACACACTACTATGTAATGATTAGACTGATGCCTGTAACAGGTAAAACAGCTTCACTGCTATTTTCAAAAAGTTACATAATATTTTCTAAATATATATGTAAATATGGATTCACTTTACATGCTCGATGTTTTAAAATGTCGAATTTCATATGGCTGAGACCATATGATCAACATTTTAAAACATTGAAAGTGTTAAACGTAGATCTCCATACAGCATGGATTGAGAAAATTTCCCTTTTCCTCACTGTAGTGCAATCTCGGAGTTGGTATATTTAAATAGCAGGCGGTGTGGAGGGCCCCCCTGCAAAAATGCCCTAGAAAAATTTTTTGTTTTATTTTTACTTTTGCTTTAGATGTTCGATGTTTTAAAACATCGATCATATGGTCTCAGCCATATAAAATTTGACGTTTTAAAGCATCGAGCATGTAAAGTGAATCCGTAAATATATATGGGTATTCTGTAATTATGTAGAAATATGTAGACAGACATTTTTTTAATTTGTAGATTGTAAAATACCAGTACATAAAAGTTTTGTCAAGGTTTTGAAATTCCTCACTAGAATTAAAATGCTTAAAATATTCACCAGTGGAAAACTGGAGTGTAAAAATTAATAAGTAACTATGAGAGTGTGTTTAACAACCCAAACTACCATTTTACTTATACATTTTATAACTGCATTTGAACTTTCTCAGATTTAATTCATGGAACACATGATGCTCCACAAGACGGCACAGTTCACTACAAAAATATGTATTTTTTTTATTTGCTTACATTGGCAGTTAGACAGCGGACCAAAAAAGTACACAAGTAAACCGTAAATCCTGTTTTTTCCGCCAGTTGGTCAATTCATATTATGACCTTGGGGCCATCATGGCGGGTATCACTTACCTTGCTAAGTACACTGCAGTGACAATAGAGGAAGTTTTTTAATAATATAATATAATGTAACATAATACTATAATATATCATTATTATTATTATTATTATTATTATACATGGTCTAGATGTATTGATTTAAGAAAACCAGTGACCTCCTTTGCAAGATACTTAAACAGTATTATAGGCACATGTGCTTAAATATACATATTTCTGGGTGCTGATTTGTTGTTTTCATTTCCTCATATCTCTCCTTATGGCCATTTGCCTATGAAATGGAAGCTGATGGTGCCGTGCCGTCTCTTCTTCTAATACTATTTTTTAAAGATTATGCTCTTACACTGCAAACGTGTATCTTACTTGTGCTTCATTTTACATTCCAGCATGGCTGGTCTATTTCTGGCAAAAATGTACAGGTGATACTGAAGAAATAGAAATAGCGTGAAAGCTGGACTATTTTGCTGGGTATAAAACGTGCCTTAAGTAAGCTTACATGAGTCATGGGCATTGTTTATTATGAAGAATGACCAAGTGCTGAGGTTATGATAACTGGGGGAGATGATATTATGATTAAAAGTAGAATTATTGTCTTAGATCAAATGAAGTGGTAGGAATTAAAAAAGCAGAATGAGATGAATGTATAGGTTGCATCCAATATGCTGTTCATTTAAGAAACATTTTACAAAGTATTTTTTTCGTGGAAAAGGTGAGTGCTAGGCAGAATAGATTGCTTATCTGTGGCTGGCTGCAACAAACACTGAAAAACTTCAGATGACCTGAGATAATTGGGTAGAAAGAGGCAGTGATAATTTAATCTGACTGATAAAAATTCTTTTTTAAACTGTATTTCATAAAGTTGCATGCTTTTAAAATTGACACATTTAAATGACATTTCATATAATTTTCAGTGCATTTGGATATACTTGCTTACTTTATTTTTGTATCAGAATTTTTTCAAAATGTATTATTAGAATTGTAGGCACTTGTTATACAAATCACCGCCATCACAGCCCAACATGACGTGATAAAAACAGTTGATGTGCATGTCCTGAGTGCTTCCTGAATACTGGAGATATTGTGGAACTATAGCAGCATGACAACTTTATAGTATTTATTATATAAATCTGTTTTATTTTATTTTTAATTTCTGACTTCAGCCAAATAGTTGTCACCGAATGCCATGATGCACAAGAGTAACATCACACCAAGTTTTATCCCTTAGGGGCCAGAACAGACCTTCACTTAAAATGAACATTTTTGCTGAAACTTCTCAAGTTTAAGAACTTAGGATACTTTTTCATCATTATGTAGTAGTTTCAGTCACCAAAAAACAGACAGCTTCCTAGCTGATGCATTGCACAGACATTATGGCCCTGTTATACTCCACTACGAGACTAGTTCTGACATGGCTGTTGTTCAGAGTACTAGTCCCTAAAACATAAACTAATATCATCATCACTATCAAGTCCAACCCCATCTTCCCCAAATGTGTTTCTCACCTGTACATATAATCCTAAAGTGATGGCCATGCTGCTGTGCATTTAGTGTCCAAATGTTGCCAATTCAGCCTGTTTGTTACATAGTTGTAAAATGAAATACTATCTTGACTCTTATTCATTGTGATTGGATAATATGGTCTCATCTTTCTGGGCTGTGCTTTACATCCCTATCCTATTTTATATTCTGATCAGCTGTACCCTATTTGTATTATTTGGAATCTCTGTCTAGAACACCTTGTGAATTTTGCCTAAAACCAACCTCTCATTATAGTATACCTACTTAATAAACAGTATTAATTAGATTAATAATTAAATTCACGTCAGTTTTCCTTGCCTCCATTTCTAAGTCATAATGTACTTTGGAATAGTCACAGAAATGTAAATTTTTGAAGAAAAGACTTATTTTTCTGAACCCATTTAATTCTAAGGATTTGTGTTTATTCTGTTTGCATTGACTTTTCAGCTTGCTTTAACTTCTCACACTTCACTATCACAGTCTTCATTTACTACTAAAGCAAATTTCTGATAGCGGTTGTTTTGGTAAAATGTTTATTTGAATTTGTTTATTAATTTTGTTTGTTTATTTGTGTAAAGGAACTGCTGCTTCTTGAATTGTTTTAACCAGAATCCCTGTCACAATGAGAGTAAATTACATTGCATATATACATATGTGGGTAAGTGTTTGGTGTAGAAAATTAACCGCTATGTTTTTGCAAGATGGGAAGAAACCAGAGAACTTAGTGAAAGCCCATACAGACTTGTGGAGAATATACAGGTTTCATATAGCCATGGTCAGAGGTCAGGATTGGATTCCAGAAACTAGAGGTATAACGTAGAAATAATTCTAGAAGGTTAGAATAAATTAGATATAAGCTTCAATACTCTAAGTAGTGCCGATTAGAGAGATGATGTTCTTGAATTGATGTAATGATTTACATATACCAAGGCATTATAGGTAATGACTTACTCTGTTAATGCCAGCAGTCAAAAAATCTATAACTAGAAAATGGAAAACTGGAAATATGTCCATATTAAGTGAAACAGAAGAAGTAATGAATGACATAAAGGTTTATGAGTTGTAAATAGATGAATACAAGAAATATAATCAAATGAAAAGAAAGTGGAATGTATTGAATTACATCTGCAATCTCAAAAAGATTGCAAATAGGTGAAGACATTGTTGCTTTTTAAAGATATTAAGAAGTGTCTCTAATCATAGCATGTTGAGGGAAATAGTGATGGAGAGTGACTTTTTGTCCTGATGTTATAATTAAAAGATTCTAGTTATTTTTATTAGTATCATGTTGTTCTACCTTTTATAATACAAGGTTCTGAATTTATTTATGAGTTGCTAGAATTGCTGAAAATTGATTTCTTTAATAAAGTTTTTAAAAGTGGAAAAAGCAGAAATAATTCTAGTGAGACACCTTGGAAAATTGATTTAGGCAGTGCTCCCTATATTGTGATTCAAAGGTTTTCAGCATCTTATGATGGTGATTAGACTCAGAAAAAAAGGAGAAGGAAACTGCTGAACTTTATTACTTTCTCCCTCTTTTCTGAGTTTCTGCAGTCTTGAAGTTGGTATATATTTCAATAGATCTATGTACCTATATGGGGAAACTGACTTTTATCGTGTTCCCCTTTGGTTGATATCTGTTTAGTCTAAGTCAACTACAGAGATGGTTGACAGGTGTGAAATACCACACATTTCTTGGGATGGGGAAATATACCCTTTCCCTGAGACTATGTGATCCTGGAGTTAATATATATAATTAGCAGGGGGTATCGGGAGTGCAGGGGAAAAAAGTGGTGTTTTATTTATTTATTTTTTGTTTTGTCTGAGCCTAGATTTCTTGCTTGGGCCATGTGTAGTAGAATGTTGGTGCTGGAAAAGTTGACCTTCTGTGGTTGATTGGTTTACCCCAGTGTTAAGGCTGCATGCGGCTTGCTTCCAGGAAAAGAAAATTGTTTTGCAATCTTAGGAGTGTTATTGTTTTGATTAGTAAACTCCCAAGGTTTTAGATGTTTTGGGATATAATTGCTTCACATTAATTAAAGAAGGTGGTATTGTTCAATGTTGGGTACAAAGAGACAGTGGTGGTAAATTAAAGTAAACCCAGTCACCATACTGCACATTATAACCTTATATAATTTATATAACGTTACACATCAAAACAGAAAGATTTTTGTTTAGTGCATTTACATTGTCAACAAAACAACTGACAACAGTAAATAAAGTAACTCTTTTGCTCAGGTATATTTATTTTTCTCAAAACATACACATTGGTTGACATTTGATTTTTGTTTTTTAGATCCCTTTCAGTAACTGTATATCATTGGCATATGATGACACCCCTAATTGAGCTCAATTACTAGTCTTGGTGTTGTGTGTTGTATTTTGTTGGAAAGTCTCTCATATTTATTTATTTATTTATTTATGTATTTATTTATTACATTTTCATTGTGTTTTCACTCTAGTGCTAAATGTTGGTTGTTTTGATTTTGTTAGTCAGTAGACCTACTTAGATTGCTGGTACTTTTATAATGGATAAAGAGGCAACACATACAAGCTAAATGATTTGTCATGGATCACAGCATGGTACATGACAGGAATGTTTGTTACTATGCTGTATTGTATAATTTTACTGAGTTTAGTCTTTTGTTGTAGTTCTTATTTATTGTTGATGGTTTGTAAGTGGTATTCATTTGATATATAATTGAAATAAAATCTTTGAAACGCATGAATGTAGGAAGTGAAATGCTTTTAACCATGAGAACAGTAGACATGTCACTATGTTCTCATTAATAATACACATTTCTGTATGTAGTATGTGTTTGGAACAAAAACTATAGAAACCAAAACCACTACATTTGCTTTTTTTTTTTTTTTTTAATTTTCTTTGTTTTATTTCTTATTTTATTTTCATAGACTATACTTCAGCCTTTCATTTTAAAACAAATGTTGATGCTTTATAACAAATCATGTTATGCTAAGGTATATATATATATATATATATATATATATATATATTTATATAAAATATTAAGTAATTGGGAAGAGATTTATGAGATGTTGTACTCTGAGTTGGAAAGCATGTGTGGATACATAAGGCAACAGGGAACATGGCTGTTGCAAATGGGCCTTTCTTCCACAGTGTTGCGTGACCTGTCTAAGATCTATGTATTGTTATAGTCCATATCACTTGCTGAAATACCGTAAAAAAAATGTAAATACAGTACCTTAAACAAGTTAAGGAGACCTTTTTACTGTACTTACTCAACCTTCTGCTGCCTAGAGCACATATGAAGTGTACATGCCTGTCAACTACCACAATATCTTTACTGGCCTGTAGTCTGTATTTCAGCTTAAAAAATCTGCATATCAGAGCACAGTCTTTGTAAGCTGCACTCCGTGCTTTACTGCATGACATTAGCGGCATTTTGATTAAGAATTTTATACATGAAAACCTTTTCATTATCTTACTTCCATGAGATCTCCTAGGATTGGTTACATTCCTGACCTGCAGCTGTGTCTCGCACTGTCAGGATAAATGCTTGTATATTAAACTGCCACCTATGCTGTTTTTCTCTGTTACATGAGCAATTAATGGGAATTTTTTACCCATGGGAAGGAAAAAACACTGCAGAACAATAATATAGCATTGCACAGATCTTGGTTTTGCTCTTATTTTAATCACAATCTAAAAAAGGTGTGGGAAAGTTTTGAGTGTAGTATAAATTCAAGCAGGTGTTATTTCCATTCAAGACATTCAACTTACTGGATGATTTAACTTCTTAATACTATTTATGAAAAGTGGATTGCTAGAATAAAACTTCATATCCTGTTCAAGAGCATTTTATAAGCACTTGAAATGTATTGAGTACTGTTTTTATGTGTTCACAAAAGATGAGATTCATAAGCCAGAACAAAGTCCGTTTTTATTTGTAGGCACTAAGTGAGGTGTGAGACACTCCACAAATGAAAGAACAGCTTATCCTACCAACAGTCCATCTGTGGAAGTTAGTGCAGGAAAAGTATTAAGTGAGACAAGTTTGTCAAACTGAGTTATGACAAAGAAAATGCCCTGAAGAGACTTCAGTGCAATTTTTTGTTCAAGCAGACAGTGCAAAGGACAGTCACAGATATATGTAGCTCTGATATTCTGACTAATCGGAATCATATGCAAAGGAACTGTCAGTCTGCTTATCAGCTCTGACCAGTGCTGACTATGCGGTCAGACAGAGAGTGAGTCACAGACGTAGGCTAATATTTATCCACTTGAATATGCTAATTGCACCACAGTAGGGGCAGTGAGTACTCACTGTAAAAGATTCATGAAAAATTGAATCATGGTAAATTTCTCCATGGCAGGAAACTACTAACTAGGCAAACTACTTTACTGAGCCATCCAAACAAATTCTGGGAAGAAACAAAAAGCATTACTGCGGTCAAAAACTACTCATGTCTACTATTTCAGTTCCTCAGTATGACAAAGTGATTGCCCAGAACTGACCAAATATATTCTTAAATGTTTTTATGGTCCTTAGGCTGCAGCCCCTTCACCTGGCAGCCCCCTGTTATAGTCTCATAGTACAAAATAACTCAGGTTTCTCATCATAGTATTTAGGATAAATCAAGTTAAAAAATATGCTTTGCTCAAATTACCAAACAAGCGTTCAGTGCATTTTAGCAATTTTTCTCAAAATGTAAACCTTAATTTCAAGACCACTGACACAAAATTTTAACTTTCTTCTTAAGTTTCATCTTACTCATTTTGTACTAGCAGATTCCCAAAGAAAATGGTCCTTGTCTGTTTTCACTAATTACCCTATCTTAAAGAGTCTACACATTCCAGCGCCATCATTACCATAACTTCACTTAAGCAATGCTTTTCCCACTGAACTTTAACTTAAGGGAAACTATAGTCTGTTTTATGTCAATGCGTTTGCTAGATTTGCTGGTATCTGTTCAGTGGTGTACTACAAGGCCATAAAACACATGGTGTAGGAAAGTAAGTGATGCTCTGAAAATACGGCCATATCAGTGAACAAAATATTTAAGATCTGGTTTCCCAGTAACTCTGAGTAGGCTAAAGTGGATATCAGAAAAATAAGTCCATGTTTTATTGCTGGCAATCACAAGCCCTCTAGTGGAAACAAAATGTCTTGACAATAAAATCTGCATATCGTATCTGATTATATACTACATTTGTGATAACACAAAGGCTAAATACTATAAATGTTTACTTAGACAGTGCTCTTGTGAGTTTCTGAAACAGTGTGCTATTAGATATTCTGTGATGTGCAAAACCATTGAATATATTTTTGGGGTTTGGAGGGCTGAGCGCATTAACTAGAAACACAGCAATCTGTTTAGTCTAAGTACATGACAGTACTTTGACACAAATCTGAAGTGATGACTTGTCTTTTTCACAGAGGAAGCTTTTTTAAAGGATGCCTCTTACATGAAAGTCTGTTCAGATTGCTATTATTTGTAGATCGCCTCTTTGAAACCTCTGTTCTAGCAAGACAAGTCAACCTGTTAGTGTCGGTAAGCTTTACAACATCTATCAGCTCAATAGCTCCTTTGGAAACACTTTTCTTTTCACATCTTCACTGCTGTCACTTGCCCAGCGCACGTTATACCATTTGTAAGTTTGTTCTGTAAAACGCTGTCAGGGTGGGTGGCGTGAAAATCCTGCACCTATTTGTGATTACAGCATCATAAAATATTTCAATTTCAGTCTTAGCAATTTTCCTTGCATACTTAATTCATAATTAGCTGCTTTATAAACCTTATTCTTTGTGTGCATTTTCTGTTGCCAAATGTTCTGCATGAATAATTAAAGCACAATCACTTTTTATCAATTTAATAATATAACTAACAACTTTACTTTCAAAACATATGCAAAAGGTGACTTTAGATGAAAAGAAATTATTTTCTTAAACTGTTGTTTGGTACTTTCCCACCAAAGTGAAAATCCATCAGAGTTTTTGGACAGAGGGCCACTTGTATTGTGAGGATGTTATATCTATGCCCTATTTCTCTCCCACAAAAGTCAAGATATCAGTAGCTGCTCAAACACAATACCTATTCAACCAGGTAGCTTTACTCCTGCAGCCTTTAGAACAATGTTATTATTTGTTTCACTATACAAAAGCAAGTCTTTTGCAGGAAACCTAACATATCAACTTCTGAAGGTACAAACCTGCTGTCTAATAGTCTTACAAACTGAGGGAAGAAGTCTGTTCTTTGGTCAAAATTCTTTAGTAATAAGAAATAGAAAATAATGTGAACAATTCTGATATATTATATTTATCATTATAAACATTACACCATGATAAAAATAATTCATTCAGAAAAAAAGCATACTTTCCTGTAAATTGGTAAACAAACATAACCAATCTTCACATGCATTATGAACTGGAGAAGGCAGAGGACACTCTAAGCTTAATCATACGGGGAAGAAATAGTGAACATTTAAGGCCTCTGATATAAAAACAGATTTTCATCACAATGAAGTAAAAGTACAGTGCTTATATTGGCAGCATTGTTCCTAAATTTAAGAACTGACAGGATAAGTTAAGGTTACAGAGATTATAAAACCTAGCAAGTGGGGGATTCCTAGATATGGTCTCCTGTGTGTTCAAGGTATACGACAGATCCTATCTGAGATGTGAAACTGCCGTGAGCTGAATCATGAACAAAGTCAAGCTAATTGGAGCTTGGACTATGAAATAGATGTCCTGAAATAAACTAGCAGGTTGGGTGCTGCAGGAGACAGGGAGGGAGAAGTAGGAAGGAGCAGTTTTACCAGCTCACCCACTCTGGGAAGGAGGGAAGGTGGGCTTTCTGCCTGTGATATGGGGACATCCCCGTGATGGGTAGATTACCATTAACACTGCCATTTCTAAGTGAGGGAATGGAACAAACTGATGTTATATATGGTGATTTGTATGACATCACTACCTCCATCCAGTTAGGACATATACCAAAAAAAGAAGAAGAAAATCCTCTGATATACAGGAGCAGTATAAATCATGTTGCAGGCAAATCCGTTCAACTTCCTTTTCTCAGCCCTTCATTGGTGCTGTCCTGGCCCTGAGGGATAATCTGTGGCACTTAAGGTAAAATGGTGCAGCATTCAGCAACTTTTGGGCAATTCAGGGAATTCATTCTTTGCTTACATTTGAAAGAGTGTGAGTGAGGGTGCAATTTCAGTTTAATTTTTGTTCTTTCATTAGAACTGCAGGTGCAGTTTGACAGTAAATCCAGAAGGGGAGTACAGCAGTCAGTCTGGAAATAGTGTTCCTTTAATTTAGTTCATAGGTAGGTACTAGGCTATCAGCCCTAGGACCTATACAAGCCTATCCAAAAAGGTACTCTGGCTTTCGCCACCCAAGTAAATTACTTTCCTGTGCCCCTGTCGAGCAGAGTCACAGAAGTGATTCCTGAGGTGAATTTCCTATTTCCCACCCAGTCATCAAGATTTTTCTTGAAGAGTGCTAATGAGGAGCTTTGTTTGATATAGGTTCATAGGTATTGTCTGCCCTTCACAGTTATGCCACCACAGGATTAATTTAATTAAGTGGGTTCATGGTTAAATCTCATCACACTGACAGCACACATTCCAGCAAAAAACTCAACTGAGTGGGGGGTTCTATTGGAAATTTTCCTGCATGGACCTGCATTCCACCATACATACCTACACACATTCAATAGGCTGCAGTGAAGGGTGTCATCTGTTTTTTGTGGTGACAGCGCTATCAATGGCACTGCCCTTTCTTGAGACAAGCACCTTTAAGTGATCTCTTGTTCCCACTAATAGTTCTAGAAATGTACACTTAACCATTACCCTTGAGAGAGGTGAGCATGTGTAGTCTCACCCCTCCTCTATTTGTGCATTTTCCAGGCTGCAAACTGAACCTGGGTCACCTGGGTCACAGACAGGCCTTTATCCCTATGTTGTACAAACTTAGCTGCATTTTCTAGGTTTTGATATTTTAGAACTTGATATGGCAGGATGTAATATTCCTACTTTTATTGATGCATCATAGATCTCACCACCACTAGTATGATGGTGGAACCCAAGCATGTTGAATGCAATCACTTATCACACATGTGTACCAGCTAGATTTGCATCTAGTTTTGCAGTGGAAAGCTATTATTGTCATAACTGTCAGCCCCATTAATGTATAACAATGGAATGCTAAAGTGGAGTGCTATGAAACAGCAAGCTAGTATGCAGCTGTGTGTGTGTGTGTGTGTGTGTGTGTGTGTGTGTGTGTGTGTGTGTGTGTGTGTGTGTGTGTGTGTGTGTGTGTGTGTTTTGCTCTGTAATGTACAACTGTTTGGTATAACTGAGGCATTTTGCTATGAATGCATATGTTCATATGATATCGCACAGCCACACCCATTTTTACAACCCTTTCCTTCAGCACATTGCTGTCATGCCTTTTTGTATTTGCTGATCTGTGCTGATGTATGCCTGTGATCATATTGGTATGTGGCTCATTGTCTTGGTATATGGTCAGTAGGGTTGTGAACTGAACCCAGTACCTTATTGTATAGTAAACCTTCATTCATGTGTCTGCTCTGCACCTTTGCTTACATGATACATAGCAGCATTGTTCTGATCAGTCCACAAACATGGTACATTTTTGATTCACATAAGGCCATGGAGCAGGAATTCTTCTGTGACAGAATCCTCCACATTATGTACTAGCATTATGAAAGTTGTTGACATGTTTTCTAGAAAAACGATACAAAACAATGCTTTGCAACTGAGTTTAGTATTCCTTTATTACCCTACTAGATTTTAATTCCCACAACTTAGTCATTTACCATTCAGAGACCTGTGGCCCTTCTCTTTAGTCTTTAGGCTGTGATCCATTTTAGTATCCAGATATCAGATCAAACTTGCCACGTCCCTTGTCTTTTCTAAGGTGCAGCAGCTTCATGTTGTAAATAATGAAGACTGTGAATGTGAGGGAGCAAAGTCTCCCATACAACAAGTACAATGTGGCTTCTTCCTGCAAAAACACTTTCTGTTTGTATCACATTTGCTTGCAACATGAAAAACTCAAGTAAGTGCATAATGAGAATGTGTATTTGAGCTGCTATTTATGAGTTCTTGTGAATGAACTACTGTGATGAAACCTCCATTACCCTGAGAAGATGCATTGGATCCATGATACCTGGTGTTCGTTAGATGAAGCATCCACTGCAAGAGAATTGAGCCAATAACTACTTATAGAACTGCACATTCTAACGAGCAATAAGGAGGTTTTCATAACTGATAAATCTCAGTAATATGTTTATAAATCCAAAGGTACTGATGAATAAATCAGCAATGTTACTTTATGTAAGAATGAAAGGCCAAACATTTTAGCCATATTATAGCAAAGAGGGATACAGCCCTAAATGCAGCTCAGGTGACCTATGTTCAGTTAGCAGTTCAGGTGTCTGAAGTGTACTAGGGGAAAGATGGACATGACTGTCCTGGGGAGGGGGCATGTGCCTGCATGATCCTTGCAATAGATTCCTGCTGGAAGCTGGAGACACATAAGGGGTCATGACCTAAATTAAGAATAAGTGGGAGACATTGGCTGAGACTTCACAGAGGCAGGACAGTATGCTGCATATCCCCATTGCATGTCCATATGTCCATGCATAAGGTAGTGCAGGCATGTAGGGTGGGGACTTGGGCATAAGGAGAAAAAAACCCTGGCGGCAATACAATACAGCATTGGGATGCCTTGATCTCTT
>NC_056748.1:580846777-580864277 GCF_019279795.1 Protopterus annectens | reverse complement strand
TGAAGGGAAAATGACAGCATCTAAAATAGTTTACTAATCATTATTCCTCATTTCAGTGTGTCTGACAGTTTCAAAAATACCTAATTAGGCAGCAGAGATGGTTTGTAGTAGTATATATCATTGTATACAGATGGTATATTTTAAGGCATTTCCCAATGATTCTAGGCAGAATGAGACAATCATTTTGGGTAGCCTCTGACATGCATGCCATGTTTCTTGTATGGCTCCATATCTGTTAGAAGAAAGCCATTTCACAGCTCTGAACTCAAGTCCAGTCAGTGAATTATGAAACAATGTCATTTTTATTGGGCCACACCATTGTGTAACTCCCCCCATTCCCCTGCTTTTACTATAATCACTTCTGGGGTTGCTGCATATCTCCCTTTACAGTAACATCTTTTTAGACATTAGACTTTCATGGAAGCTTATAAAAGACTTGAATCACTCTCTACTATATTGGTCAGTTGGAAAACTGCTCTGTAACGCAGCTGTGGCAAATACAACACATCTTCCTTCACAATTAATGTACTGCTAGTGGACTTCAGTAAGTGCTGCTATATGAGAGCCCTAGAATTGTGCAATAGGGCATGATGGTATTCTAAAAGACTTGCACATTGGAGATCTTTGAATTCCATCATGGAAAATCAACTCCTCATCAAGGATCAACCAAAGTGTTTAAATTACAATAAATGAGCGGGAAACTTGTGCTGGAAGTTTTTGTGTTGTTATGCAGTAACTGTATGTCAACCTGAAATAGTGACTGTAAAAACGCAAAGGAATATGGAATTATTTTGTCTAAAGGATAATGGTAGAGAGAATCTTGTTATACATTAAATGTTGAAGGACTGGAACCAAAAATCTGAAGACTGAATGCAGCTACGTGTATACAGCAAACTATTTTAAATGCTAAAGTAAACATGAAATCAACAAAAGAGATGACTCACAAATGACATATATCACAATATTCAAGCACTGAATCTGCAGCTATATTTTCAGAATATACAAGTATTGTATTCAGAATGCACACAGTTGAGTTTAATATGTAGTAATAGATTAAAGATGGCATACAAGAGGGAATGCTGTTGTGCAATTTATTTACAGCTGCTGCCACAGGAAAAAAAAAAAAGCATTTGTGAGTAACATAAGAAAATGCATAGGCTAAACATCAACACTTTGAACAGTTTTTCTACAACTAATAAGGACTGTTTTGCTATTTCTACTTCATGTGTTTATACTTATTTGTCAGTTAGAATGGACACCATAATGATAACATTAGCTGAAGAGGAATTAAAACCATGGATGTATCTTGTATCCTACATGGGTCATAGGTCTTTGTTTATTCTTCTGCAGTTTAAAAGAATGAGTCTACATATATGTAAGTTCAAAACAAATAAGCCTGAACTTAGTAAGGTTTAAAAAATATTGTAAATAAGCTCTTGACTTTTTTTCAAAAAACATTCACAGTGTTGCAGGTATTCATGATGTAGGAAGACAGACATGATTCTGAGAACAGTCATGACTGCATGCAGAAAGGCATCAGTGATATAGATGGCACTGTTGATTCAGAAAGGCAGCCATGTTGGATAAAGGATCCATTATAAAGTACAAAAGCCACAGTTGTGAGAGTGACTCTATGCAGGAAAATGGCTGTTAGAGTGAGTTCAGCCATGGTACGGAAACATAGCTATGATGCAGTAAGGCAACCAAGATTCACAGAGAGAGTATGCAGAAAGGGAGTCATGATGCAGGATAGCTATGATGTAGAAGGTCATCTATGATGAAGAAAGCAGCCATGATGCAAAAAAACAGCCACAATACACAGGGCACAGCCTGAAAACTGAAACTGTTGTAGATGGAAATGAAGTTTTAGAACAATGTACTTTGTTTCAAAAGCAGGAACCCCTGGAATTTCAGACTTATGGACAGGTAGGTAGCAAGAGTGTGAGAAGATTAATTATGGAAAGAAAGGAGATGCAACTATGGAGAAGTTTAACTTAGTATCTCAAAAAATAGGCATGATCCCACATTTGTAACAGATGAGGATATGCTGAAAAATTTTCACTGTGAGGACAAATTCATAACCAATAGTTTCTTAGGAGTATAAGTCTGTGTTAAGTGAAATTGAGGAAATCTTCGTCAAGCATCTGCTATTTAAAGTTAAGAGCAGAAACTCTGGTTCAATTCCTGATGCAGATCTCTAAATAAATGCAGTCACAGCATGCTGATATCAGAGCCTTTGGAAACATAAGAAAAAATATAACAGAAGTGAATGCATGCAGACATTCTCATAGACATAACAGAGCACTCAGACTTCTATGCGGACTAGAGCTGCTGCTTGCTCATCTGACACCAGCTGCCACTCCTCGAGCTGGTTTCCTGCAACACTAAGTGGGAAGAGACTGGTCACTTTGTGATACCCACTAGGGTTGTTGTTGTTGTTTTTGTTGTTGTGTCTTTCGGCTTTTCCCGGTTAGGGGTCGTCACAGCAGAACTCTGGTCCGCTAATGATTGGCAGTAGATTTTTACATGCAGAGTTGCCAGCCCTGATGCACAACCTTCAACGAAGGTATGCCCATTCACGCATGTCTCCACACAGAAGATGCTCTAGCTGAGAATCGAACAGGACAACGTCTTACTGTGAGGCGACAACGCTACCGCAGCACCACCACCGCACCCACTAGGGTTAATGTGAAAAACATAAAATAAAAGAAGCTCTCTCCTCCTATGTAGCATTCCTTCTTGGAGTACAGTATATCATGTCTCTCCATAATACACTCAAATCAATGTGAGTTGGAAAAGAAAACAAATTAAGAAAAAAAGGCTATTCTCTGCAGTCATGATCACATCCCTTAATACCTTGAACACAGGATAGCTGCCTTCTTCTCCCCATCTTAGCTACACTTCTAATGACACAGACAGAGAGAGACAGACACATGGCTGCAAACACATGCACACTTCAACGCAGATGTAGAGGTATGCACATACACACAAATATGTAAGCATGCACACATAGGTATGTACATACACACACACACACACACACACACACACACACACACACACACACACACACACACACACACACACACACACACACACACACACACAAAATATACCAAAGGGCTGTATTAATATATCAGTTGGAATAATATCTCAGTGAGGAATGTAAGCCTATGTGAATGGCATGGCTTGCAACCCAACATCCCTTCATTCTAAATTTGCAATGTATAAGGGTGCTAACAGCCTTACCATAAGCAGCAGCATACAAATGCTCTGGACAGCTGCCTTGATCTCATACCTGAACCATATCTGCACTGCTCCAGTGCAGTGATGGAGCTCATTAACAGATGGATACAGTGGTGATGTTACTCACTTCAGTGTTATATAGCATCCATCCATTCATCCACAACCCCTTTTTCCCATTTTTGCACACGAGATCGGCTATTTACAGCTACCATGATACAGAGGGCTTCCTCATCAAATAAATCCAGAGGTACTTTGCATATGGCCTTCTGATTCAAAAAGCCCATCTCATGGAGGGAAGCAATACATTAGATGGTATGTTTATTAGGAGAATACGTAATATAAGAACAAGCCTTCAACGTTAGACTACCAAGTAATGATGACTAACACAGCATCTCACAGTCCCTGACTTCCTTGGCATTCACTGCAGCATCATCATCAGACTGTCAGGTTCAAATGGCACTGGTAGAGTCAGTATTCATGGAAGGATGCAGGACAGCATGCTTGGATGCATTCTCAACCTCTAGGAGCAAGACCAAAATGCAAATGTGCTCCTAAGCAGACTCTGTCTGCCCATTGGCTGCCTTCACCATTTTGCAATCTGGTACTTCAGTTCTCTCTAGCAACTTAAATGGGTTAGCCACCTTCCCTATGAAAGTGCCCAGGTATGGGAAAGCTGTGATCCAAAAGTACAATTTAAGAGTAGTCGGTTTCAGATGGAACAGAATAACTGATCTGAATGAAAGACATAGGAGCAACACTGCACCATAGCTTTCACATAGCTGAACAGTTGCACAGGGAAGTCAATAATTGCCTAATCCCTTTAACTTGTTGGTTCAGTTAATGTTGTGATTGAAAAGGATCTTCAGACAAGTCTACCTACCCAACTAACAAACAGAGAATAAAATAAACACTGAAGTACTGTTCAATCAATGTACAAAAATATAACTTTATATAACCTTGGTCGAATCAGTGGTACTGCAGTTATATGTCAGTGTTGGCTGCAAAGCAATCTTTTCTAGCTTGGAGTTGAAGGACTTGAAGATACAGCTGTTAGATAAGGAATGTGGTTTCTAAATGCTGGCTACATAAGATATAACTGTCAGTAGCAATGCCTTTCTGGCACAGGACAGACTTTTTGACGTGGAAATTGGCTATGCGGTATAAATGGATGGATTTCTGCCCATAGACCAAATGAACCAGATTCATTTAGTAGCCCAGTTACTGGATAAGCCAGTCAGGAGGGGAGAATAGTGATGAGGCCTTGCTCAATCACTGTCCCCAGAGATGTTATGGGATTTGTACTTCACTAAATCCCTGGTGGAGAGTTGAGGCCTGATGGGAGGTACCTACCTACAATGAGAGCAGGCTAAGCTGAGGGAATACATCACCTCCATGGGTAGGTGACACCCTAATGTAATGCTCATTGCATCCATTCCCCCTTGAGTGCTACCAAGCTATGTGCAAGGGGAACTTAGGCTATCAACAGAAAATATCCTAATGACTGCCCATGAGATGACATTGTCAAAACAAACTTTCACCATAGGGAACAAATAGGTAGAATTATGGTGACTGGTCAGCAAGCACAGGAACAGAGAAAATAAAGAAAAAAAGAACTATTGCAGATGCGTGCAAAAGAAAAAAAAAGATCAGGAGCTTATAACATGTAAAATGAGTTGGTATATTTAGGATTTTAATCTTGAAATCAGTCCTTGGGTAGCGAGCAGATAGTGAAGAGTACATAATGATTTTAATGTCTATATGTCAGCTTCCAAAAGACTCATTGCTGTGCTTCACATCAAAGATAGGCTTGTACCTATTAGAAATACAGATTATATGTGACAACAATGACAAAGTTCCAAAGAAGGTAGGATAGAAAGCTATGTAATGCATCATCTGAAAATACAAGGGTCTTTCTAGCCCTGTGGCATAAAAGGATGCAGCCTTGACTAGAACCCAGATAATCAATGTTCTACTAGTAGTACAGGCACTAGGGTGTCAGCTGTGGGGGGATAGACTTGAATAGTTGGCACCACATTAAAGGTATTAGGTTGGTGATCACTTATGGAAGAGGCTTGGACATGGGAGCATACATTTCCTTCCCCATCCAGTGAGATATTAAAAGTCAGACAACTATCTGTGAAGTGGATAAGAGAGAGGGGACAGAGACCTTCATAAGACTAGTACTGGCCTGTTTGCTAATGCCTGATTTCTTCTTCATTTAGAGTGGAACAAGCTGGCCAGTCAGTTCCTCCAACTGAAAACAAATTGGATGTAGAGTTGTTGTCCAGTTTGGGGATGTCTGGGTCTTGTCCCGGGGGAACAAATAATCCACTATGGATCAGGTAGGGAAGCCAGTTGGCAAGGACCCTGGGAGGTTATAGAAAAAGACAAAGGTTTTGGAATATTTCTAGTATGGTGAAATAATTCCCTGATTTCTGAAATTTGAGACTGAAATATTATTTTGTTGTTTCACCAGCGGCATGCACCATATTGCAACACATCTCATAGGTTCATAGGTGTTTACTAGGCTAATGATCATAAGGGCCTTTTTAAGCCTAGTCATACATCTCAAATCTTTGACAAGTTCTGGTACCCTTGATAAATGTAAGCAGGGGCTTGGAAGATGAAACATTTACAAGCAGACGCCTGGAAGATGAACAATTTACAGACTGCCTGTATCCATTAGAGACATGGGTGCCAAACCAGGGATGAATTTCCTGTTCCCCATCCAGTTGCCCAAGTTACTCTTGAATTGGGTTTGGGAGAAACTCTGCTTCACATGGATGGGCAGCCTGTTCCAGAGAAGGGGTGGTCTCTGGGAAACATACCTGTCTGTCCAGCAGGTCCTAGTTATATCACAGGCAAGGTTTAAGTCATTAGAATGAGTAATTCTGGTGCTGTTTGTTTTGTGGATATGCAGGAGGTCCATCAGAGTGGGGTCTGACAATGCCCTGTATGCCAGGCATAGATCTCCCCTCAACAGCCTGTAGGAGGTAGAATACAGGGATAAGGCCTTGAGGTGGTCTGCATAGGACATTTTACTTACACTGTGTATTCTTTTAGTGTGGAACCTGTGTGGGTGTTTCATTTGTTGGATATGCCTGGTTAGGTACATACCCAAGGGGGCATTGTACTCAACTCCTCAAAGCAAAAAAGGGGACATTAGAGAAGAGACGGACTTTGGGGGCTTACAAATTTTAAGACTATTTGCTAAACTCAGAGAATTTCCCTCATGATCACCTGGTTCAGATTTATTAGCAATAAATACCATTGTGCATGCTGATTGCTAGATAAAAGCATTATCCACCAGGAGTATCAGGCATAAATAAAAGTACACTATGCCAGATATCAATTGTTGGTCGAGGAGGTATCAGTGGGTTATGTCATCAAGGTCTCCTATTAAGTAACAATCATTGGTATAATAATCATGACTAAAACAGTGACAATTCCAGAATGCAGACTAAAATTCTCTGTAGCATTACTGATTTCAACAGGAACACCTGGTTGTTTGGCCACTGCCAGTTCATCCATCTGCTCTACCACATCACCCAGCTGTTCTGCCACTACCACTTCATCCATCTGCTCTACCACTACCACGGCACCCAGCTGTTCTGCCACTACCACTTCATCCATCTGCTCTACCACTACTATATCACCCAGCTGTTCTGCCACTACCACTTCATCCATCTGCTCTACAACTACCACGGCACCCAGCTGTTCTGCCACTACCACGTCATCAATCTGCTCTGCCACTACCATGTTATCCAGCTGTTCTTCCACTACCACTTCATCTATCTGCTGCGCCACTACCATGTCACCTGGCTGTTCTGCCACTACCACTTCATTCATCTGCTCACCCAGCTGTCCTGCCAGTACTACATCAAATGCATTTGTCAGAGAAAACAGGTTGAAAATTGGTTTATGTTTCATTTCATCCCACCAGGCTATAAGAGATAGGGTTTACTGACCATCACAGATAGTCTTGGAATCAGAGAAGGCCATGATCTGTATAGAAACACCAATCATACAGTGCAAACTGCTACCATATGTATAAGAAATATAGAAATATTATCTTATGTGGCTGCTACTCAAATGACCTTGGGCTAATAAACACTTTATAGTCTGTGCTCCACATTATACCATGAATTTCTTACTTCATTTAGTTAATACACATGATGTGTATTGGGGAATCGAATAAACAACAGATAGCTTTTTTCCCTCAATTCCATTTTAATTTTGTCTGACTTTTGTCATTATGATATGCAAGATAAATTATTATATATTTTCAGAAGTAGTTGTCTGGCTAATGTATTTCATGATAATAAACTCAATAAGAGAAAGCATAGTAATTAAAATTACCAAAAGTTTTTTTTTTTCTCCTCAATTAGCAGGGCTATGAAGCACAGTAGTTTAAACATCAAGCCAGCTGCATTTCTAAAGAGACAATCCATTTCTCCTTTGACCAGAGGGAAAGAAATCATTATTACATGATTAGTGGTTTCAGTTAGGTGAAAAACAGCAGCAACAGACAAAGCAGTGAGGATGAGTTGTATTAATTACCTAACACTTGCTAGCAAGATAATTTTATCACTGATTTGGCCACTGGTAAGTTGCAGCTTTTGATAGGAGCTGATAAGTCCTTAGTTACATGAAAACATTAGGGAGAGAGGCAGTGTCAAATGAAATGCATCTCATCAGCTTTTCTCTGACAAACCAAATTCATTCCTAATGTAATTGATATCGGCCTTGGCCAATTATTTCACACATTACAATACACAGAGGTCCCTTTTACAGGTTTTGCACTGCTGTAATTAGCTATGCTAATATCTCCTTTATTGGCCCTAATATTACTCAACACCTTTTGCCATCCTGAAACCCACTAGAGCCCCCTGGCCTGTCAGGATGGTTGATTATTGAGAAGGATAGCTTTAATCAAACATAATTGCAGTTAATTTTTCTCTCCTGCTCTCTGTTGCCAACATCTAATGCCATGGACTCCTTGATATTCCATTAAATTACAATTAAACAGTCTCCTTTGTTTCTGATCGTCCTGAACAACACCACAAAGTTCTGTAGCCATTTAAAAGAGAGCTGTTTGGTTGTAATTGCTTTCAAGCTCACAAAGGGCCAATTTACACAATACCCATGTAGAATTTAAACAGCTCATAATGTAATGGATATTACACTAGAGCTTAACACTACAATTAAAATGATTTTCATCAGACAGAGAAGCTTTCGTTAATCAACTTCATAAAAGTAAATATAAATGAACTAATGCATAGCTTAAACACACAGCAAATGAACTGATTTTAAAATTAGGTAGACATATTTCTTTTTAGCCCTCTGACATGAATTATGTTTTGTTTACACTTATCATTTTGCTAACAATTTCCTGATGCTACATGATAAAGTTCAGCATGTCAGTCATCTCAGCTCAGAACTAATAAATACTATTGAAGCTGCCATCGTTTTAGTATCTGAACTCTTTTCTTCATTTCGTATTTGCAATGTCATGCGTCATCTTATTCCCTTAAACACATGCTTCATTGAGTTCCCCAACCATTCAAGTATTATAATGTAATTTTTATGATGAAATAAACATGTCTGTTTTGTTGCCTTCATTTGCATCTGCCCTGCTTTTTCCTTGGCTGCTTATCATGCTGTGACTATAGTCAAACCATGTTCACATCAGGGGAGTGCTGTTCAGAAGTCCCAACAGTCATGTTGTAACCAGCCAGTTTGGAAATGTCATAGTAGACATGGCAGGAGATCATAAAACGGGTACATAATCAATGAAAACAGCATCACTTTTACATACCCCCCTACCAGAAACTGTCACTTGACCTCTTTAAATGATGTGATTAATAAAACTAGCCAAATGCATATTTTTATTACCTGCTGAACCTTTTGCAAGTACACTACTGTATAAGTTCAGATAGTTAACATTTTTCCTCAGCCGGAGCTTTCTACCATGCCTGAGAGAAACAAGTAAATAAAGCCCATATTTCAAGCTTGATTTACTCTGATACCTACTGTGAAAGATTATGACTCTATAGGGAAATAAAGACAGGGTCAGAGAATTAGTGTACATAATGGTCATTTTGATAATGGGCCAACAGATGCAACTAGAAACATACTGTACACAATTAAGCATAATGCACTAATGACAGGTTGGAATTTTTATTGCCTCTCTGCAACTGAGCAGCAAATCTGTGTTTAGCAATAATAAAGAGTTTATTGGTGCTAAAGCCAAAGATTTTCTGACACAAGGAAGATGTTTTTTTTTTTTTTTTTTTTCATTTCATAATAAGAGTGTTAAATCCTTTGTGTACAAGAGTCCGGAAAAGAGATATGTAAAGTGACTGTCAGCTACTGCTTAAAGAAAAAAAGCCAATTAAGGGGTAAAAGAAAAAGGACTAAAAAATGCCATTTGACTTTCATATGCTTGGCACCATAAAACAACCCCCACCATTTCTGGCAACAGCTTTATGCCTCAGTGGGCAGTTTTGACTCTAGAGTAACAGAACAAGTTTATTTCTAATTTGCAGCAAATAATAAGCATTTTCTGTATATTGTTTGCAAACACGTACTAATTCAATATCTACAGATAAGGTCTTAAATCTTAAATTAACATTTACTATATGACCTTAAATGTAGCAACACAGTTCAACACAAGCAAATAGGCTATTGTTTCTGTTTTCATAAACTGCAAAAGAAAATTTGGTTATTTAACATACTGCTTTGGTTATTTGACAAGTGCTAAGGGGGAAAAAGTCAAACTCATTGATATTAATTAAGGTGTACAACACCTTTGTCAAATACTAATATGTTAATATGCTAATACAAGTAACAGTCTTGTAAAAGATATAATGCATTTAACATAATAGGTTGTGCTGCTCACAAATGTATGAGTTTGTGACTTTGTATACGTATCAGAGTACTGGCTGCTACTTGATTAAAATTATATGTTGCTTAGTGAAAACAAATCAGCTTTATAACCTACAATATTGTTTGTTCTGCTGAAGGAAAATGTAAGGTGGAAAAGATATATACTTTATTTAGGGACAGCTATAAAAAGTATATGTGACAGGAAGCTTTATTCAGCATTTTACTTGTAGAAGGAAGTGGTTTTAGAGCATTCAGATTTGTAGATTCACTGCCGTTACCCTTTTTTTCTGTCAGACATGACATTTGTTCAGAAGATTAGCCAGGTTGTAATGCACAGGATAATTACCCTATGTGGATGTTTCTGAAGTGAAAACCTAATTGCTTGACAGGACTATAAGTTTGTGGCATGCTCTCACCTTGTTAGGTCTTTTTCTGATGCAGTTCAAATAAAATCTGGCCGCAGGTGTGCCTAATTTAAGTTACTCGTGAATGTGCTGAGCTTAATTGCAGAATAGTTGTTAGGACAAATTGGAAGGTGGAATATCAAGTGACTTCATCTAGGCTGGTGGCATATGGACATGAAATGTTACACGAAGGAAATGTAAAGGTGATATGGTTTTGGTGCACTTGTACGTTATTTTGTAAGTGGAGATGCCAGGCTATGTCACAAAGGTAAAAGGACAGTGGATAACTCATCCTGCGCTGCCAAAGAGCAATACGTTGAAAGATATTTCTCTGTTACACTAAGACTAACAGTTTAATTGCACTTTGCTGTATGACTACAGGATGTACTTTCATAGCAACCCTTTTGGCTCCATGCTACTGCTGCAGTTTGCTCTTCCCTTCAACCTTGCATCCTTGACTACTGCTTGTTTGCTGTGTGGCATGGTTACACAAGGTTCTGTCATTACCTCCTTGCCTAGGAATTATTCTTCTCTTTATTTGTTGAGTTTTTAATTACTCAGCCCCTGTAGTTTTGTCACAACTCCCTAGATTCCATGCTGGTTGTGTCATATCATCATACCTCTATATAGCAGATAATACTTTTGAGCCAGAATGTTGAGAACATCTTACATCTTGTTTTGAATCCAACTGATTGACTATTGACCTGCCTTACTATCTCCTTCTTCTTCTTCTTCCTCACACTCGACATGGGTCATAGTAACCTTACATTCAATTAGGCAGCTATCTTGAGTTTCACACGTTTGCTTGTTCTAATGGGACTTAAACAAAATTTTGCTGCCTGTATACCGAAGGTGCAGCAGAATTAACACTTTTTAATTTCTGCACACCTCAGCCACCCTCCTTCTTTGTTATTGTACTTTGTAAACTGATTGAGGGATGTCTTCTTACTTGAAGAACCAACCAGAAGCTGTACTGTAATGACCCATAAGCCTGTCTCATATATTGTATCAGCCCTTTTAATGCTTGTATGCATCCTGGCCACCATCAACTTCATGCATTTCAGCCCATGCTGATAACATCCTATGTCTGAACACAGAGCACTATATTATGAAAATACATTTTAAATTATACCTATAGCACAAACCAACCACTGCCCAGTTCAATTAGTTTCATCGATTATACAGCTCATACACAAAGGACATATAAACTAGCATTTATCTCTGAGTAATTGAGACAATGTAGCACTATTATAAAATATCACACATATAAGTTTGTGTCATTTTCATTAGTTATTGTACTTTTTGAAAACCTCCACTCCTAACCAAAAGTGCTCTTTTTGGCATAGCTAATAACAACCTGATAAGTCTTACAGGTTTTAAACTAGTACATCTTAATTTGACACATCAGGATAAAGATACATCTCTTGCAGAACTCAATTGCATTATACCTTTCTGACCATGGGCATTGTTTCGAAAACTGGGTCATGCAACATGTTTAAAGATTTACAATTTCTCTCACAGTGTATGGCATTCTTCAGTGATGACCCTATTGTTTAATTGTTCTGGTCTCCTCTACTCTGTATGTGATATGCAGGTCCTCTAATGTGGCCATATTCAGGCTCAAATTAATAAGGTCAGATTTCTCTCTGTTACCACTGTTTTTCCTCTGATGACTGTACTTCAGATGCTGAACAGGCCCACCATTAACTTAAACTTCCAATGTTATATTTAAGTTCATAGTATTAAGTGATCTGACCACTACTTAGTGGAAGTTATCAAAGATTGAATATGTCCACCCAACACTACAGATGTGTTTTTCATATATAACATATCTCTGTCAATATAAATACTTAAAAAAATGTCTGTTCTAGATCCTTATATTTTCTTCTCACAATATCATTGATGTATGATGGCATGGCTGGCACATTTTGTGCCCATCTTCTTTTATCTTTATTTATTATTCTTTCTGTTTTTTTACTCAGTTGCCATGACAAGCTCCATAAAATACAATGACTCTCCTGTTAAGAAAATGATTAATATCCTATACTTCATAAAAAGGGCTTCCCTGAAGTGACCATGGCTTTGGTTAGGCAGTACAATACTTCAATGATAACAAGTGTAGGTACTATAATACTTTCATGTGTGATCTGATCATAGCTGACCTTAGGCATAGGCCAACTAGGTGGCCGCCTAGGACTCCGCTCTAGCAGGGGCAATTTTCCACTGTTCATTTTTCTTGTAGTAAAGAAATGGTTTCTTTAAACTATGTTGAGTGAATACAGGAAAAACTGAAGAGTAAAAGAAACCATGAGAAAAAGGAAGAAAAAAAGGATGTGGGCACCCAGTGGTGTGTGTGTGTCGGGGGGTGCTATGGAACCCTTGCCTAGGGCACCAGTTGACAAAAGGCTGGCCCTGGCTCTGATAATACTTCAGAAACAAAAGATTTAGGTTATGCATTTTTGGATGATCATTTTTATTCATCTTTATTTTGATGTTTGGTGTATACAATGTGTTTCTCTTCAATTCCGGTAGTTATCTCATTTGTAGTTGCACTACAAAAATGGAAGAAATGGACTGGATAAACCAAAACCACAAAAAAATGAAGAAATTAGCTTTTCATGGCTTTGGTTTGTCTTAGAGCTGTTTTTCTGGGATCCAACCAAGATGAAGAAGACACGGGTGGTTTCTTTTTTTTTTTTTTGCTACATCTGTAATTGTACCTTGTGTGACAATATTATTTTTCTCTTGTTGCCTGCTTAATATCTTTCTATTGTTCTATAGTCTATTTCTGATTATCTTTGTTTAACTATTTTTTTTTTCATTTTACACTAAATTGTGTCTGTTTATTAACTGTATAATAACTATAATTATTGAATTATTTCTTCTTCTGGAACTCCACTTAAAATGGAGACTTTCATGAGATGATAGATATTTATCATATGTAAATAACTAAATAAAATAAGTATGCAAACGATATACATTTTACTCATCAGCATTCCTCCTTTCTATAAAAAAATAAAATAAAATGTCTGCCTGTCATGCTGTGTAACACCCCTAACGCATTTTTCTACAAATGTTTTCCAGAATATAGTAGCCTGTTTCTACATGTTTACATGAATCCATGGATGGCTGATATGATCACATGGCAAGTTTCCATATATGTATAAATATGTATATGTGTGTGTGTGTATATATATATATATATATATATATATGTATATGTGTGTGTATATATCTATATATATATATATACACATATACATATATATATATATACATATATATATATATATATATATATATATGTGTGTGTGTGTGTATATATCTATATATATATATATATATATATATATATATATATATATATATATATATATATACAAACACACACACACGAGTATTTTGTATTCATTTATATAAATGAACATTCAAAATGTTAAATGTGTGTTTTTGCTGGCATCTCAGAATATCAGACATGGGAGATCTTAGTATAGCAAGGAATAGAAATTTACCCTTTCCGTGCTGTTGTGTGATCTCAGACATGGTATATATGAGTTGCAGGGAGTGTTGGGGGTGAAGGGGGATTTTTCTACACCATAAAATGTGTTTCTTTTTTGTTTGGTATTTGATCTTTTAGGACTGATATTTTGGCATTTGAATTTTTTAGTGTTTTCATATGTCATAGTTGCATTTACATGTACACCTCTCTTTCTTTCTCTCTCTCTCTGTACACACACACACACACATATATATTTATATATATATATATATATATAGACACACACACCACACACAGATGTACAGACACACAAACACACACACAACACTATTTGTCTTCTTTTAATGGTAAGCAGCAGCAGGTCTTGCATTCAGTGGCATAAACATTTTGTCTACACTGCCTGTTTAAATTATGATTTTTTTATATTAATGACACAGTAGGCCGTTCTTTGCAGAAAACTATCACCCTATATATTAAACTGCATTAAACAGCTATAATCACCAGATACTGCCCTGTCAACCTCTCAGCTGGAGTCAAAAGAAAAGTCTTTTCTTTCATCCTGGAATAAACCAGCATTATGCACTCATACCACCATAGGTTCATAGGTTCATAGGTAGATACTAGGCTATCTGCCCTAGGGCATTTATAAGCCTAGCCAGAGTGTATTTGGCTTCCGCCTCCCTATTAGATTAGCCTACTGTGCCTCTGTAAAGTAGGTCACAGAAAGTACCCTTTTAATATTAGTTTACTGTGCCTCTGTCTAGCAGGGACACAGAAGAGATCCCAGGGGTGAATTTGCGATTTCCCATCCACGCGTCCAGATTTTGCTTGAAGAGGGTCAGCGAGGGGCTATGTCTAACATGAATTGGGATTCTATTCCAGAGTGAGGGGAGCCTCTGGGAAATGAATCTGTCCCTCCAGCATGTCCTATTTATTTTTGTGCTGAGGTTTAGGTCCCTGGAGCATGTAGCTCTAAAGGACTTGGATTTTTTGAGGTGGAGCATGCCCATTAATTCTGGGTTTGACATGGCTTTGTACATCAGGCATAGATCGCCTCTGAGTAGGCGGTAAGCAACTGAGTAGAGCTGGAGTTTCTTTAGTCGAGCTGCATAGGACATCTGTTTGTAGCCCATGATCCTCTTGGTGAGGTACTTTTGGGGTCTCTCCAGTTGATGCAGGTGTCGGGTAAAGTACATCCCAAAGGGGGCATTGTATTCAATTATGGGCCTGATGAGTGATGAGTAGAGGGGCACAATGACCTCTCTTGATCTAGATGCGAAACCTTTCGTGATAAGGTGGGCTATATAGAAGGTCTTTCTAACCACTTTGGCAACGTGATTACTATCTATGTTGGTCCCCAAATCTCTAATTACTTCTTCCGTACTTAATGGATTACCACCTATGTGGTAATTTGTGGGCACCTTGTTTTTCCCAAAGGGGATGACTATGCACTTTTTAGCATTTAGCTTGAGGCCGTGGCTCTGGCACCAAGCATCCATCTCTGTGAGACCCTTTTGGAGGATGCTTGTGTCAGCTGGAGATTTGATTATGGCCCCCAGTTTGCAGTCATCTGCAAACTTTGTCAGCCATAATCCCCCCGTGTTAGCCTGAACCTCAGAGAAGTATATACCGAACAAGAGAGGTCCCAGAACTGAGCCCTGTGGGACGCCACTTGTAACTGGTTTGGATTCGGACATGGCACCTGCGATTCTGACCATGTGGGTTCTATCTCTGAGCCAGTTTGCAACCCATCTTGTGATATAGGGGTTGATATTTAAGCTGGTACGCTTATTTATGATGCCCGAGTGGGGTATTGTGTCGAAGGCTTTTGCGAGGCCAGGTAGGCTGTGTGGACTACCTTGCCCTCATCTATGGCTTTGGTAACTGTTTCAAAGAAATCAACTAGGTTTAAGAGGCAAGATCTGCCCTTAACAAAGCCGAATTGGGTAGGGTCCAGTGTCTGGAGGCTCCCAATGTCTTTGTTTATGAGTTCCATGATAATACGCTCCATAGCTTTACAGACCAGACTAGTCAGGCTTATGGGGCGATAGTTTCCAGGGTCCGTTGTGGCACCATCTTTGTGGAGTTGGACCACTGTAGCTGTATGCCATTCTTTGGGTACATATCCTGTAGTAAGGCTAAGTTTGAACAGTGACTTAATGTGAGGGTTCAGTTCTTCTTGGAGCTTGTGTAAGACACAGCCTGGGACACCGTCCGGTCCCATAGATGCTGTGTTTTTTGCTTTGGAGAGGGCAGCTTTCACCTTTGCATCAGTGATGTCAGGGAGGTTACATTCAGTTGGGATAGGCATTTGCTCCTTTGGGGGGGAAGGGGGGGAGAAGTTTGCACTGAATCTGTCTGCCAGGATGTTGGCTATGTCTGTAGGTTCGGTATATTTTGTACCGTTATGCAACAATTCAGAGCATATCTGGGAGTTTCCGCCCATGTTCCTGACATAACTAAAGAAGGCCTTGTGATTATCTTTAGTGTCTAGGGCAATTTTTCTTTCGAAACTGGCCTTTGATGATTTTATGAGGGATCAAAGTTTCTTGCTAATACTGATCAGAGATGCCTTCCCTTTTTGGGATTTTGCTCTGTCGTGTAGTAGCTTCCTCCTTCTGTTGTATAGCTTATTGATGGCCAGGGTCCACCAGACCAGTCTCCTGTTTTTGGAGGAGTGAGTCTTGGTTTTATTTGGGATAACACGATCCATGCATTCCTGCAGGTGCTCATAGAATGCATTTGTAAAGGATTCTGCGGATTGGGCTGTATTATCCTCTGGCCCAGGGGCTTTGAAGGATTCCACCTCAGTCTTGAGAAGTGCAAAGTTGGCTTTTGAGAAATTCTTTACAGCGATTTCCTTGGCTTGGGGTGGGGATGGGATATGGATGTCCAGGGAAATTTGTTTATGGTCTGATCTTACCAATGAGGGGTTTACCTCTGATGTGAAACATAGAGTCCCCATGTTGGTGATGACCAGGTCCAATATGTTGTTCCCTCTTGTGGGAGTGGTGACCAGTTGTTCCATTGCGTTAGAGTTTATAAATTCAAGGAACCGTTGGGCGAGGGTGTTTGGGCTTGAGTAGTTTTCCCAGTCAATGTTTGGGTAGTTGAAGTCACCCAATAACATAGTGTTTGGAGAGACCTTCATATTCTCCAGTGTTCTCAGGAATGCCAAGTGGGGTTCCTGTAATAGGGAGGGTGTTCTGTAGCAGGCTACAAACTGAAAGGCAGTTTTGCCCGCTGTTAGTTGCACATGGATGGTTTCCGATGCTTCGTGTAGTGCCACTAACCTGGAGGTGTAGGTATATTTGATGAATATAGATACTCCCCCTCCTTTTGTGCTTCGGTCCGAGTTTTGGGGCTGAAACGCATGGTATGAGTTATAACCTGGTAGTGCTGGGGTGCTCTCAGGAGCCTTGAACCAGGTTTCTGTTACTGCATAGACATCGATTTTCTCCAT